>NC_041402.2:126438559-126623559 GCF_900747795.2 Erpetoichthys calabaricus | reverse complement strand
ACAAAGCCTATTAAGACATACTGTATTCTCTCCATTAAATATTACTGAATAAGGCTGTTTACTTACACTTTACCACTTCAAGTTTCACATTCAAAAGAATGGCATTTCAATCTTTCCAACTCTTTCATCATCTTTTTGGAGTGTTGTAAAATACAAAAAATGGTATTAAACAGCTGTCCACGAACATTTTTATTAATTATTTCAAATGTTCATAATGTGGACTCCGAATTTCAGAGGCTTAGGATATGGGAAAGTGGGAAAGGCACTCCTTCAATCAGTTGGGGGTAGAAGGGAATCCTTTTTATGTATCACTATAAATGCCATAAAGGTTTTTTCTTTGTTTCAATTTTATTAACCTTAGTTTCTGACCTTTTCAACATATGGTAACATTTTAGTTAATAATCATAATGTGGGAATGTATATCAGCCTCCTTGGTATTAACCTCGGGTTTGGAATTCTATGTAAATTTGATTACGCTTGATTCAGACAAGGGTAATGATCCACTTTACAGTGTTAAGCCTGAACAGCTCTCACAACAGAATTTTGCTACCATAAGAAGACAAAATGCTGCAAAAAATCATGAGTATTTCAATGCATTCTACCACTTTATGGTAACTCATCAATATTTATGAGTAGGGTGGAGTCTTCAAACAAAATGGCAACTGAAAAGCTGTAAAGCCAGTTTTAGAAAAAACTGAATCGGAACAACTGCTCAAATTGAGCAACAGTGATGACGACATGAACTGATCATTAGACGTTGGCACTGACAGTGAAACAGACACCTTTTCGATGGATTCTGACTTGCCAAATTCTAGTGATGTTGATGTTAGGTGCACCATCAGATGGAAAGCACTGTTAATACGGTGCTGCTACATCATTTGTGCCGTCACTTGTGGGCCTTACTTTACCAAATTTACTGTATAATAATGGACAGTTTGTAAATCTCACCAAAAATGCTTGAGATTTTACTTCAAAGAAAAAGTGATGCATATGTCACTGTACAATCAAACCCCAGTGATAAGCCTGGTAACTTTGTTTGTATGGATGCGTCAGGCCGTATTGTGGTTCAGTAGCTAGATGGCAAAAAGGCAAAATGACTGCAATCAAGTGGAAGGTCAAGAAAGACATCTGGCTCCTAAACACTGTTCAAAATACAACAAAGGTTAATGTTTGTGTCAGGGAAATGGTGGAACTTATGTCTTGTGCTGTTGTAGGCTACTACAGCACAATGGGTGGTGTCAGTCAGGAACTAACATTCTACCCTCTCTTGCGCAAGTCACAGAAAAAATTTAATAAAAACAATTTACATCTGTTAGAACAGTACCTATGTGTGTTGGTGACTTTCAAAACATATCACACGAAGCGCATATAATAAATCTGCATCAGTACAGCAGTGGACATTAGACATATCTTTCCAACTGTGATTATGTTGACTTTTTGGTATTAACGTGTTGCTGTTACATATAATAATTTTTTCTGCTGAAAAAATTCAACACTTTTGGTTTGCTTTAATGACCCTAAGGAGATTAAAAATGCTATGAATACATATATCACAGACACATACAAACTGAAGGACTGACACACAGATCTTTGTTTGTAACAAATTTTATCTCCATCACATAATAGTTTTTTTGTGATCAAGTTTATATCGGTGAAAAGAAAATGAGGATGGGGGCCTGTTGGGAGACAATGGATCACATCTCCCATTGATAGGGCTGCTGACAAGTCTTGCAGAGGAATGCCTATTTTAAATACAACAGCCAAATGCATTATTGATTCAGGCCACAAATAACTATAATATAAGATTAAAAAAGTACAATGCCTTAAATTAAAAGACAACAAACCGGGGGATTTCTAGTCAGAGGTTAAGACTAAATTTGCAGAAACTGTGCCTACAGAGCCTCTGCTGGAAAGTAGAAAGGGAGACAGCAGAAAAATCCAAGAAATGCAAAATGAGAGGAGAGAAATGGATTTTGCAGGAAAGAGCAGATTAGACAACCACTGTACCAGAGAAATGTATTCCTAGAATACACTGATCAGCCACAATATTAAAATCAACAGGTGAAGTGAATAACATTAATTTTCTTGAAACAATGGTGCCTGTTAAGGGATGGTATATGTTATGCAGAAACTGAACAATCAGTTCTTGAAGGTAATGTGTTGAAAGCAAGAAAAATGGACAAGCATAAGGATATACAGGTGCTGGTCATAAAATTAGAATATCATGACAAAGTTGATTTATTTCAGTAATTCCATTCAAAAAGTGAAACTTGTATATTAGATTCATTCATTACACACAGACTGATGTATTTCAAATGTTTATTTCTTTTAATGTTGGTGATTATAACTGACAACTAATGAAAGTCCCAAATTCAGTATCTCGGAAAATTAGAATATTGTGAAAAGGTTTAATATTGAAGACACCTGGTGCCACACTCTAATCAGCTAATTAACTCAAAACACCTGCAAAAGCCTTTAAATGGTCTCTCAGTCTAGTTCTGTAGGCTACACAATCATGGGGAAGACTGCTGACTTGACAGTTGTCCAAAAGACGACCATTGACACCTTGTACAAGGAGGGCAAGACACAAAAGGTCATTGCTAAAGAGGCTGGCTGTTCACAGAGCTCTGTGTCCAACCACATTAATAGAGAGGCGAAGGGAAGGACAAGATGTGGTAGAAAAAAGTGTACAAGCAATAGGGATAACCGAACCCTGGAGAGGATTGTGAAACAAAACCCATTCAAAAATGTGTGGGAGATTCACAAAGAGTGGACTGCAGCTGGAGTCAGTGCTTCAAGAACCACCACGCATAGACGTATGCAAGACATGGGTTTCAGCTGTCGCATTCCTTGTGTCAAGCCACTCTTGAACAAGAGACAGCGTCAGAAGCGTCTCGCCTGGGCTAAAGACAAAAAGGACTGGACTGCTGCTGAGTGGTCCAAAGTTATGTTCTCTGATGAAAGTAAATTTTGCATTTCCTTTGGAAATCAAGGTCCCAGAGTCTGGAGGAAGAGAGGAGAGGCACAGAATCCACGTTGCGTGAGGTCCAGTGTAAAGTTTCCACAGTCAGTGATGGTTTGGGTTGTCATGTCATCTGCTGGTGTTGGTCCATTGTGTTTTCTGAGGTCCAAAGTCAACGCAGCCGTCTACCGGGAAGTTTTAGAGCACTTCATGCTTCCTGCTGCTGATGAACTTTATGGAGATGCAGATTTCATTTTCCAACAGGACCTGGCACCTGCACACAGTGCCAAAGCTACTAGTACCTGGTTTAAGGACCATGGTATCCCTGTTCTTGATTGGCCAGCAAACTTGCCTGACCTTAACCCCATAGAAAATCTATGGGGTATTGTGAAGAGGAAGATGCAATATGCCAGACCCAACAATTCAGAAGAGCTGAAGGCCACTATCAGAGCAACATGGGCTCTCATAACACCTGAGCAGTGCCACAGACTGATCGACTCCATGCCACGCTGCATTGCTGCAGTAATCCAGGCCAAAGGAGCCCCAATTAAATATTGAGTGCTGTACATGCTCATACATTTCATGTTCATACCTTTCAGTTGGCCAACATTTCTAAAAATCCTTTTTTTGCATTGGTCTTAATTGATATTCTAATTTTCCGAGATACTGAATTTGGGACTTTCATAAGTTGTCAGTTATAATCATCAACATTAAAAGAAATAAACATTTGAAATACATCAGTATGTGTGTAATGAATGAATCTGATATACAAGTTTCACTTTTTGAATGGAATTACTGAAATAAATCATCTTTGTCATGATATTCTAATTTTATGACCAGCACCTGTACAGTGCATCCGGAAAGTATTCATAGCGCATCACTTTTTCCACATTTTGTTATGTTACAGCCTTATTCCAAAATGGATTAAATTCATTTTTTCCTCAGAATTCTACACACAACACCCCATAATGACAACGTGAAAAAAGTTTACTTGAAATTTTTGCAAATTTATTAAAAATAAAAAAATTGAGAAAGCACATGTACATAAGTATTCACAGCCTTTGCCATAAAGCTCAAAATTGAGCACAGGTGCTTCCTGTTTCCCCTGATCGTCCATGAGATGTTTCTGCAGCTTAATTGGAGTCCACCTGTGGTAAATTCAGTTGACTGGACATGATTTGGAAAGGCACACACCTGTCTATATAAGGTCCCACAGTTGACAGTTCATGTCAGAGCACAAACCAAGCATGAAGTCAAAGGAATTGTCTGTAGACCTTCGAGATAGGATTGTCTCGAGGCACAAATCTGGGGAAGGTTACAGAAAAATTTCTGCTGCTTTGAAGGTCCAAATGAGCACAGTGGCCTCCATCATCCGTAAGTGGAAGAAGTTTGAAACCACCAGAACTCTTCCTAGAGCTGGCCGGCCATCTAAACTGAGCGATCGGGGGAGAAGGGCCTTAGTCAGGGAGGTGACTAAGAACCTGATGGTCACTCTGTCAGAGCTCCAGAGGTCCTCTGTGGAGAGAGGAGAACCTTCCAGAAGGACAACCATCTCTGCAGCAATCCACCAATCAGGCCTGTATGGTAGAGTGGCCAGACGGAAGCCACTCCTTAGTAAAAGGCACATGGCAGCCCGCCTGGAGTTTGCCAAAAGGCACCTGAAGGACTCCCAGACCATGAGAAAGAAAATTCTCTGGTCTGATGAGACAAAGATTGAACTCTTTGGTGTGAATGCCAGGTGTCACATTTGGAGGAAACCAGGCACCGCTCATCACCAGGCCAATACCATCCCTACAGTGAAGCATGGTGGTGGCAGCATCATGCTGTGGGGATGTTTTTCAGCGGCAGGGACTGGGAGACTAGTCAGGATAAAGGGAAAGATGACTGCAGCAATGTACAGAGACATCCTGGATGAAAACCTGCTCCAGAGTGCTCTTGACCTCAGACTGGGGCGACGGTTCATCTTTCAGCAGGACAATGACCCTAAGTACACAGCCAAAATATCAAAGGAGTGGCTTTAGGACAACTCTGTGAATGTCCTTGAGTGGCCCAGCCAGAGCCCAGACTTGAATTTGATTGAACATCTCTGGAGAGATCTTAACATGGCTGTGCACTGACGCTTCCCATCCAACCTGATGGAGCTTGAGAGGTGCTGCAAAGAGGAATGAACGAAAACTGGCCAAGGATAGGTATGCCAAGCTTGTGGCATCATATTCAAAAAGACTTGAGGCTGTAATTGCTGCCAAAGGCTCATCAACAAAGTATTGAGCAAAAGCTGTGAATACTTATGTACATGTGATTTCTCAGTTATTTTATTTTTAATAAATTTGCAAAAACCTCAAGTAAACTTTTTTCACGTTGTCATTATGGGGTGAATTTAATCCATTTTGGAATAAGGCTGTAACATAACAAAATGTGGAAAAAGTGATGCGCTGTGAATACTTTCCGGATGCACTGTAAGTGACTCTTATAAGGGCTAAATTGTGATGGCTAGATGACTGACTGCATATCCAATACAGTAGGCCTTGTGGGGTGTTCCCAGTATGCTGTAGTTAGAACCTACCAAAACTGATCCCGCAACAAGGTCAATAGCATTCAGTGCTTACTGTTGCCACATTGATTAGTCCTATCCCACAGAAAAAATCTCTACTGTATAATCCTATACAAAAATTCCTATAACACCTGTTTTTGCTTAAAGGAATGGCTTGTTGACTTGAACAAGTAATACTGTGCAATAACCAGAACTGTCAAACAGCACCCGACTCAACATAAAATCACCACAGAGCACCATGTTAGATTACAAATAAATTCCTTTAGTGATTGTTATTACAATAAAATGGGAAAAAAAAGAAATGGAAGTCCGCCTGTTAATGTACACCATCATGTACATACACCGGGAACTGTGATCGCCAACAATTTAATTGAAAAATAATACTATATTAACTTTCCCTCACTCAGGACACCACTTACGTAACACTTAACCGGAAACTTCCCCTGTGGACTGACAGATACACCTTGCCATCAATCAGTGTTTTCCTTTAGTTTTGCCATGGTACCTACACTTTCTGTACACTTTTACTTGTCATCACCTTGCTGATTGTGAGTGCATCATCTTTAATTTTGTGTGGCAGCACATTTAATTTTGAGCGTCACCTTAAGTGTGCGTACCACATTTAATTATGCACGTCACGTTATTTAATTCTGCACGTCACCTTGTTTAATTGTGTGCGTGTCACACCTTTAAATTTTACCACTTGCCCTTTGGGGACACCGTAGCTGATGAAAAAAAACCAGATGTCACACTTATGGTCAGAGACTTGATAATCTAAATCAGAGACTGAAGATCAAAAGAAAATCAAACCACTATCCACAGATAGGGAAGAACTGGGAGGGTAAATAGATGCCCAGCACTCAATCCATCAATGAGACATCAAACATGCTGAAAATACATATATACAAAACATCCAAGACGGTAAAAGAAAAGGTGAATAAATAAATGAACCCCCTTCACCAAAAAGTATATTTTCAACACTAGGTATTTAATAGATATTTATAGAGGCGTTATGTTAAATAACATTGATGAAAAAGAAATACAAATACTAAAAAAAGACACAAATACATGCCAGGGCATTATCTCCGCATGCATACCTGGAAGCAGAAGCACCCGCCTGCAATGTATCATAGGACAATGTAAAAAACACCCACATTTTGTCAATTAAACATTACAATCAAACACACATTTTTTTAGTATTAAACTGCCAAAGCTATGCCAAGTGATGTCTGTATTCTTTTGTTCTCAGCACTCATCCTGATAACACATCCCTACAGCTCCACCCCCAAAAGCTACAGATACCCTAATTTAGCGTGAGTGAATGTAAAAATAAACAATTTCTTGGCTCACAACATGTATTGTTTTATATACATCTTTTTTTTTTTTTTTTTTGAAATGTTAACATATGTTTTCAATAAACACTCAAGGAATACGTGGTTGCGGGGCAGAAAAACTGCTTCAGTTTATGCTTAGCGAAAAGCAAAATAATACATTTCAATCAGCTGAAAGAATTTAATTTTCATAGCGGCTCTTTACAAAATTATGTTTTTGTTCTATTGCGTGTGCTTTCTAAAATTTTGCACTTCTTCTGGAACCATGACCCGAGTTATGCTGTGACATGAGCAGCTTTCTCCAATTCAGCATAAAACCACTTCATAAAACCACTTATTCAAAATATTAAAGTCAAAATAATTTTTTTTAATATCTAGTAAATAGTAAATTTACATACAGTATTACTTACATATTTCAAAGATTATGCAGGTAACTGGCAGGCAAAATGATGGACTTAGTATAATGCTGTGCACATCACAGGTCCTCTAACATTTTTGCAGTTGGATCAGCTTGCGCAACAAAAAGGCATGCATTGGATTCACTTTTGTTTTGCTACTTGAGTGTTCTGCAATGCTTCTGCACGTATCAGTGTCTGTCTGTTTCCCTAATCATGTTTTGTGTCCTTTCATAGTGGGCTGGCAGCTCCCTTCTCATTTTGCTTACAGTTCACAACAGAACAGGCTCTGTCTTTTGAGCAAGCAGTTTATTTGTAAAGTCTGTGTTTGAACTTGAATAAAATAACCATCAGTGCTTCATGTTGTGTTGGCTTCTTCATTCTCCTCCTTCATATGTAATGGGGTAGGATCTAAGCGTGCGCTAATATATCCATATACAATTTTGGAGAGTGGCAGGCTCTCCCTTGGAAGTGGGAAAGCTCATTGAAAGTGTCCCTTATGACATTATGACTTGTCCCTGGTAGAGCACACATACATTGAAGCTACCCCTCAGCACAAACAGGAAAATGCTCACTTTCAGCACTGTAGAAAGTTATGTGAACATATTGTCAGCAGTAACTTTTCTCAAATTGTGTGTGAAAGGCTCACAAGGAGCTATTCGTGAGTAAATGTAGCTTATCTACAAATGTTTTCAAAATGACTATGCAAATCCAAGAATAAAGTGTTGGTCATCTTTGTGTGTATATACACCTGTCAAACATATGTATGTAATTCAATATGTGCGACTGTGTGTGCATGTAACTCAAAACATGCTAGCATTTCAATACAGCTGTACTAAAATTACACTAAAAACTGCCTTATTTACAGTTAATAAAACAATGCATTGGGCTTTCCATTTTCACAAAGAAAGAATGTCTGGAAACGTTGAGAGTGAGCTGCCATTAACCATGGCTCTTTTCATTAATGGTTCATATGCACTGTCCATTTTGCATGTTCTCCATTCTCCATGTAGAATTCATGCTGGATGTGTACTTTGCTTTCAATGATGTATGAAAAACATTGCAATGCCATTTCAAGTGAGTTTATATTTGTGTTCTGTCTAACTGAAATACCAACAGATTTCAGATTTGCTTTCTTCTACATCACACATGGTGAGCCAATGTAAGTGACTCTAAGTGTGTACACTCCTGCTCTTGGAAATGATTTACAGGTGCATTCTCATTTGCAGACTTTAATCGCCCACCTCCACTCATTAAGAAGCCCCTAAAACATATTACCACCAGTTATATGCTTTCACTTCAAGTAGCACAGAAAACAACTCCAAAATTAAAACGTTTCCATTCACTGTCCTGAGCCGCCTAAATGTGCAGCATATAAACATCACGGCTGTTTGCAGTAAGTTAAAATGAAACATGTCTAGCTACTGGTAGACAAAAAAAAAAGAGGCTTGAACAAAAGTAAAACCAGAGTGAACAATAAATATTAATGACAATCATAAACATCTAATAATAACATGAATATATACTCAAAATTCATATTATTCCTTCTGATTACCCATTTCAATTTAAAAGAAGAAATGCAGTTTCCTGTAGAACTGAATTTTGCAATGATGATCAACAAAAGCCAAAGTCAGTCAGGAGACAATGCAGGAACTGATCTATAGCAAAAATGTTTTACTCATGTGCAACTTGTATTAGCCGCTGGTAAAAAAAAAACAAAAACAAAACAAATACTGTATACAAAAAAGCACTTGGAGACACAGTATTTCTGATACATTTGACTAACTGACGGCACTGTAAATGTCTTAGAAAATTTACTGGGTGAAGCCTGCTAGTATTTATAAAAGGTCAGACATTATTGCTGCACTAAATTCTGCAGAAGATACTGAATTTGCATGGAGTGATTTCTTCATTGGACTAGAAAGTTCACATTGAGATTTGCATGATCTATTAGGCAAATCCACATTGTGGGGTTAAATAAAAATTATTTTGCAATACAAGCAGTATAGTATGAGGGGTTTTGGTAGAAGATAAACAAAATAAAAAGAGAGGGCACTGAGGAGTTACCAAATCAGGCATTCATCTGCAACCAGAGGTCTTGTGGTCTCCCCTTAATTTCAGATTGCATATTTTACTTTTTTCCACATTCCACAGCCGCTCCTGATGGCAATACAAATTATTGTATTATAGTGGAAAGTCACTATCACTTCCAACTGTTTTCATGATTGTGTGGATTTTGACATATACTGTATTTCAACTGTCCATTGGGTGCTTCTTTCAAACATATTATGTTAAAGAAATATGAACTACAATCAGGCACAACTCTCCACAACAACTTATAATATCAACAAAGAACATCACTCTAAAACAACTAACAATAGTATATCAATTTTGAAATATTTACTTCAGGTAATTTGGAATCTGGTGTCTATGAAAGCTATTTAAGACACCACAAGCCTATTTGGACTTGTTTTTTTGATAACAAGATGATACCCACAATGCGATAGTGAAAATACACACATTCAACAATTTAGAAAATTAAGTTAATACACTGCTCAGACATAACTCTACATCTAGCTGCTCACTAGACAGCAATAATCTACATGCACATGTAACTGAAAATTGTGGATTTCAAAAGATTAGTGACTGTCAGGTTTTAGCTACACTTTATCACAAGATTCTATGCAAAAAAATAGATTTTTGTTAAAAACATGAATTGTTAATATGGTTTCTTTATGACTGCAAAAGATTGAATAATCTTTTGTCACAAGATATATTTTCCTGTTTTGACAACAGCCTTTCTAATATAAGCACTTCTGTAAATCCTTCTCTACCAACCTGGAGTTCACGGACAACCCGCTTAATGAGGTAATTCCCCAGTTCTACACCTTGAAGTCCAACTTGGGTGGAAGAGATGGAGTAGAACACAGCTGCTTTAACTTTTTTTCATCTTCTGTTAACTCCTGAGAAGTACGTCCTCCGAAAATTGTCTACAAAACAAATTGATTTTAGTAAGAACAACAATCCATATATAATTACTGTTTCATCAGCAGAGACACAATGCAGAACATAAAAACATTAACAGAATGAATAGCTACTCTCCCTGTTTACACTACAGTACAATAAAAGCATACATTATTTTTAAATTAGTAATTTATCCAAGTAAAGTTAAACATAAAGCACCCATACAAACATCAGGTCAAACTTTATATGAAGTACAGTCCTCAGCGTTAATCCTGATACAGTAAGTTAAAATGTTAAATTTGTAGATGACACCAAAAACAGAAGGAATAACGAGGACGCAGGAGAAATAATATACAAGAATTACATAATCTTCAAAACTGGTGAGACATTAAGGAAGTTCAGTTTAGTGTAGTGTAGTGTGCAGTATTAATTTGAAATTCTAAAATATGAGCAAACATTACAGAAAAATAATCAACTAGTTTCTAGAGCAAGCCATGTAGTGTATGTTCAAGGACTATTTAGATATGAGTTTTTAACTTTGCTTCTTCACGTTTTAATATTAAGGTAATCAATAGTTAGCTTAGGGTGACAATGTACCAAGAGGAAGGACTGCAGACTGAAAAGGTTAAAAGAATATCAAAATAGGACACAACTGCTGCATCAGGAGGACTTATCAAAATATTTACAGTTCATGTAAAGCAGGTAATTTTGAAAAGGACACAATTCATTATCATCAACACCCCCTAAATCTTTTTTCTCCACTCTCCATGGTTCTGGGCATCCTTTGGGGTGTGACATATTACTTTCATATCATCAGACATCATTTCCTACATAATAAACCTATTGAGCCAGTCTCCTTCCACCCTTCTCTCCACAAGCCCAATTCAACTTCAGAATAACACCTGTTGTCTATACAAGTTGTTGCCTTAACTAGGCATTCATTTTCTTCTGACTCCATGACAATCAACACATCCACCTGATGAATATAATCTCTGTCCTTTCTAACTTTGCTTTATGATCCACCTTCATCGACCACCTCTTCAAAACACTCACAATGCCCACCTGCTGTCCAGACTATCCTCTCGGCCTCCTTATGCAATGACATGACACACAGGTACTAACCATTTAGTCACATCTAACTTTCTCAACACCCATCTCACCACCTCTCATGGTACCCTGTCATAAACACCTTCACCTGATGCACAATTGTATAATACATCTTCTTTATTTTAGCCTGATGATTTTCCTGCATTTGTCTGACAAAAAAGACTTCATCTGTAGATGATGATGATGAAGATCTTTAATGATGAGATTCAAACTGTAAAGGATACAAAAATTAAGGAATATTCTTATGGCTTAACAGACAGACTGGCATAACTATGTTATAAATACAACTGTATCAGTGAAACCCAAAACAGAGAAAATTAATCTTGTTAGATCATAACAGGCATATAAAAGGTTTCCTTGGTATATAATTGCCTGGTTAGAGCTGCAGTAGAAGGAATGATGAATTTATATCTTTTAAGGTGCTGTTCATAGAACCCAGCCACAGGGGATGCACAAACCTGTGTGTTTCTTCGTGCTGGTCCCAAGCCCAGATAAATGGGGAGGGTTACATCAGGAAGGGCATCCGGCGTAAAACTTTGCCAGGTCAATATTTGGAGAATGATACAAATTTCCATACTGGATTGGTCGAGGCCGGGTTAACAATGGCCGCCACCAGTAACTGTTAGCCCACAGGGTGCTGGTGGAAATTGGGCTACTGTTGGCCAAAGAAGGAGAAGATGAGGGGGTAGACGTGTCTGGAGGCAGAAGGACAGAAGGAAGGTAAAGAGAGTGGAACTGAGGGTAGGAACTCTGAATGTTGGCAGTATGACTGGTAAGGGAAGTGAGTTAGCCGATATGATGGAGAGAAGGAAGGTTGATATATTGTGCGTGCAAGAGACTAAATGGAAGGGGAGTAAGGCCAGGTGAAACGGAGGTAGATTCAAATTGTTCTATAATGGTATGGATGGGAGGAAAAATTGGATAGAGATTATTCTAAAGGACCAGCATGTCAAGAGTGTTTTGGAGGTGAAAAGAGTGTCAGACAGAGTAATGATTATGAAGCTGGAAATTGAAGGTGTGATGATCAGTGCATATGCCCTGCAAGTTGGGTGTTCGATGGATGAGAAAGAAGATTTCAGGAGTGAGATGGATGAGGTGATGGACATTGTACCAATGGGACAGAAAGTGGTGATAGGAGTGGATTTCAATGGACATGTTGGTGAAGGGAACAGAGGAGATGAGGAGGTGGTGGGTAGGTATGGGTTCAAGAAGAGGAATGAAGAAGGACAAAGGATAGTGGATTTTGCAAAAGGATGGGCATGGCTGTGGTCAATATGTATTTTAAGAAGAGGGAGGAACATAAGGTGATGTACAAGAGTGGAGGAAGATGCACACAGGTAGATTATATCCTATGCAGAAGAGTCAATCTGAAGGAAATTAAAGACTGCAAAGTGGAGGCAGGGGAAAGTGTAGTTAGGCAGCATTAGATGGTGGTCTGTAAGATGATATTGGAGATCAATAAGAAGAGGAGGAGAGGAAGGGCAGAGCAAAGGATCAAATGGTGGAAGTTGAAAAAGGAAGATTGCAAGGTTGAGTTTAGGGAGAAGGTAAGACAGGCACTGGGTGGCAGTGAACAGTTGCCAGACAGCTGAGCAACTGCAGCAGAAGTAGTAAGGGTGACAGTAAGAAGGGTGCTTGGCATGACATCTGGACAGAGGAAGGAGGAAAAGGAAACCTGGTGGTGAAATGGGAAAGTACAGGAGAGTATACAGAGGAAGAGGATGGCAAAGAAGAAGTGGGATAGTCAGAGAGATGCAGAAAGTAGACGAGTACAAGGAGATAAGGCATAAGGTGAAGAGAGAGGTGGCAAAGGCTAAAGAAAAGGTGCATGATGAGATTTATGAGAGGCTGGACACTAAGGAAGGAGAAAAGGACCTTTACCGACTGGCTAGACAGAGGGACCGAGCTGGGAAAGATGTGCAGCAGGTTAGGGTGATAAAGGATAAAGATGGAAACATACTCACAAGTGAGGAGGGTGTGTTGAGCAGATGGAAAGAGTACTTTGAGATGCTGATGAATGAAGAGATTGAGAGAGAGAAGAGGTTGGATGATGTGGAGATAGTGAATCACAAGGTGCAATGGATTAGCAGGGAGGAAGTAAGGACAGCGATGAAAAGGATGAAGAATGGAAAACCTGTTGGTCCAGATGGCAGTGGAGTTTTTAACCGGATTGTTTAATGGAATCTTGGAAAGTGAGAGGATGCCTGAGGAATGGAGAAGAAGTGTACTGGTGCCGATATTTAAGAATAAGGGGAATCTGCAGGACTGTAGTAACTACAGAGGGATAAAATTGATGAGCCACAGCATGAAGTTATGGGAAAGAGTAGTGGAAGCTAGGTTAAGAAGTGAAGTGATGATTAGTAAGCAGCAGCATAGTTTCATGCCAAGAAAGAGCACCACAGATGCGATGCTTGCTCTGTGGATGTTGATGGAAAAGTATGGAGAAGACCAGAAGGAGTTGTATTGCGTCTTTGTGGACCTGGAGAAAGCATATGACACGGTGCCTCAAGAGGAGCTGTGGTATTGTATGAGGAAGTCGGGAGTGGCAGAGAAGTATGTAAGAGTTGTACAGGATATGTACGAGGGAAGTGTGACAGTGGTGAAGTCTGCGGTAGGAGTGATGAATGCATTCAAGGTGGAGATGGGATTACATCAGGTAATGGCTCTGAGCCCTTTCTTATTTGCAATGTTGATGGACAGGTTGACAGACGAGATTAGACAGGAGTCCCCGTGGACTATGATGTTTGCTGATGACATTGTGATCTGTAGCGAGAGTAGGGAGCAGGTTGGGGAGACCCTGGAGAGGTGGAGGTATAGTCTGGAGTGGAGAGGAATGAAGGTCAGTAGGAACAAGACAGAATACATGTGTGTAAATGAGAGGGAGGTCAGTGGAATGGTGAGGATGCAGTGAGTAGAGTTGGCGAAGGTGGATGAGTTTAAATACTTGGGATCAACAGTACAGAGTAACGGGGAGTGTGGAAGAGATGTAAAAAAGAGTGCAGGCAGGGTGGAAAAGAGTGTCAGGAGTAATATGTGACAGACGGGTATCAGCAAGAGTGAAAGGGAAGGTCTACAGGACGGTAGTGAGACCAGCTATGCTATATGGGTTAGAAACGGTAGCACTGACCAGAAAGCAGGAGACAGAGCTGGAGGTGGCAGAGTTAAAGATGTTAAGAATTGCACTGGGTGTGACGAGGATAGACAGGATTAGAAATGATTACATTAGAGGGTCAGCTCAAGTTGGACGGTTGGGAGACAAAGTCAGAGAGGCGAGATTGCATTGGTTTGGACATGTGCAGAGGAGAGATGCTAGGCATATTGGGGAAAGGATGTTAAGGGTAGAGCTGCCAGGCAAGAGGAAAAGAGGAAGGCCTAAGAGAAGTTTTATGGATGTGGTGAGACAGGACACACAGGTGGTGGGTGTAACAGAGCAAGATGATCTGCTGTGACAACCCCTAACAGGAGCAGCCGAAAGAAGAAGAAGAAGAAGAAGGGGGCTGTACACAGCTAAATAGCAAAACTAGATTTGGGAGTAGTTAAGGTTCATAAGATGTGACATAATGAGGAAAATTTTCAGCTAACAACCACATGAAAAAAGTAGGTTATGGTATATGTTTGTTTCTGGACTAGCTTGGCAATACCAACTCATTCATTTGTCTTTATTATTACTGTATTACTTCCACAACCTTCCCTTCCCATTGTTCCTAATGCAATCAATATTTTGGTCACGTAAAGTACTAATATGAAAGACTTTCTTACCTGAATATTGTCAGTGATCTCCTCTGTGAGAGCTACATGTAAAAACACTAAAGGTTCTCCTGGCATTGCCCCATTGGTGAAGGCATAACATCTTCTGTAAGGCCCTACTCTGTGTTTAATGTCAGTCCAATTTCTTACTGGATGAACAGCCTCATATCTGTGGATAAATAAAAGTATTGAGAAAAATACTACCACTGAAAACATACTCAATATTTATCTGAAAAATAATACAGATGCAGTCAGGTCAGGTCAGGTTGGTGTGTTGTCTTGGTAGAGTAATATTTTACTCTGCTTTCCCCTTTTGTATTATTAATATGTAGCCTTTGTCAGAATGCCCCAAATCTCACAGACTTACCACTGTTTATAAGGTATTATAGTATACTAGCGAACCCGCAGCGTACCATACACCGCATAATCAGGCCGCTTTTTTAATGATTTTTAAGCACAGGGAGAAAATTAACATTTGAAAAATCGGTAGGTGCTCGGGTGCGGAGGGCGGAACGGGAGGAGAGGGGAAGGACGCCCATTCTGCCCCCTCCGTCATGCTAGTCTGCTGATTTCTTGTTTAGTATGCACTGCCTGCTCATGTGCCCACCCCCAACTCGTCACCTGAGTCGTTTTCCTGTTTGCACAGTCCACATGCACCTGTGAGTCACGTAGACTTTTCATTGTTCTTTGCGATTTTGGCTGCTTTTCTATATATAATCCACCAAGTCACCCGACCACGGTAGTAGCAGGTTTTCGGGGTTGAGGAGGTTGGGGGTGTGTACAAAGGGCAGGGACGTAATCAGTGTGAGCCTATGACCCACTAGCCAACCCCCGGTGTAGCATACGCCGCATAATTATGTATTGATGGGTGAACACTTCCTGAACGACACAGTTGTCCAAATAGAAGTGAAAACAAAATCGAGCCCGGTGCATTCTTTAACTGCCTTGTAGCGCAGTGGTAGTGTTGCTGCTTTGCAGTAAGGAGACTGTGCAAGATTTTGGGTTCGCTTCCCGGTTCCTCCTTGTGTGGACAGCGCTTTGAATACTGAAAACACCGGTATATCAATGTAATGAAGTATTATTATTCTTATATGTCCAGCGCTCTCTCTGTCGTGCGCGCGCGCCTGTGTATATATGTGTGTGTGTGTGTGTGTGTGTCGCTCACTCGCTGCACGTGTTCCTGCAGGCATACCAGTAAGTGAATGAAAAGATGGAATTCTGGAGATAGCAACATACAACTGTCTGTGACTGAACACTGGTTTTGGCAGATACATGCATATCTTTTTGAAAGTTTGGCCCAGTGCCTTATTAATTGTCATCGCAAAGGCAAATCTAACAGGAAATTGTCTTTGTGTTAAAGTAAAAGGCAAATTATCCGCGACAAACTGTTTTACACGCTGCATACCAACCCGCGGCGTACTATATGCCGCATAATCACGCCGCTTTTTAAATGTTTTTTAAACAGAGGGAAAAAAATGAACATTTGCATAATCCGTAACGCTGCTTTCAGTAAGTACAATGGACACGTGTTTAATTTGTCGGCCACGTTTTGCCAGCCGTCTTTTCTGGTTTGGGCTGCTTTTGCAGTGTTACTGCTTGTGTATATTAAATCTTGAAATCCTTCAAGTAACTAATTAACTAACTAACACCACAGACCCAGCTTGTGTGAAAAAAAAATGCGCCCGTTCTTTCATCATTTGTTGCAGCCTATCAAAGAGTTGCTGATCATGTGTTCTAGATTCAATATTCATTGGATTTTCACTCAGCGTGGGGGCGCGCATTCATCTCGGATTATTACATCCTGCTAGAATAATTTGCTACACCGCTGCGTTTGAAAAACCGACTTATCCCGGATGAGTTTCACCGGCATTAACGGTTAGGAATCTGGTTGGAACAAAAACCCTGCATCCACAGGGGTTCACCAGGACTGAGTTTGGGAAACTCTGTGAGGAGGGGTAGAGTTTCTGGGCGGGGCTTCTTTGTTCCTTTCCCATGGTTTTCGATGGTGGACGCGGTCGGGTGTCGGAACCGAAAAGAATAATGAAAAGTCAACGTGGCTCAGAGGTGCATGTGGACTCCTAGCACAGACGAAAGGGACTAACTGGGTGGTCGGTGAGTTTTTGCGTCCGGGCACATGAGCAGGCAGTGTGAATGCCTAGAGAGCGAGGGTAGACGCGGGCCGGGGAAAAAGGAGTGTTGGTGGGCGGGGAAACGTCTTCCGTGTTTCTGCAGGACCATCTAAGAAGACACATGTTTGTTGCGGATGCGGTGGACTCCGGTCGGGGAATAAGGAGTGTTGGTGGGCGGGGAAACATTTTCCGTGTTCCTGCAGGACCACCTAAGAAGACGCATGTTTGTCGCGGATGCGAATTGCTGTATGTAGCGTGTAAAACAGTTTGCTATGGTGCACATGGTTGTGCGCCGTAACTGAAAAGTCAACCTGGTTCAGAGGTGCATGTGTACTGTAGCACAGACGAACATAAATGAAGGCGTTTTTTCCAAGTTGTCACGTCCGAGTTGGTGGGCGTGGCTCTGCGAGTTGTCGTCGTATCCAACGGTCTTAGAGTTGGTGGGCATGGCTCCTTCCTGCGTGCGCCATTGGCGTCTTACTTGTCGGCGGTTTAGTGAATCCACGCCCCTTCCGGCGTGCTTTCTATGGGTGGCTACTTGTCGGCGGCTTAGTGAATTATACATATAGATAACTTCTCCCCACCTTCCCTTCTACATTTATAACCTCAGGCAATTAGGTGTAGTAAAAGCAGGAGTTAACTTACACTTTAAACAATGTATTATTGATAATATTCATAAATAATAACAATATGCAAAGTACATTTGAATACTGGCAACCATACAACATGATACATGGTGATGTGTAGTTTCAGGCGGCACACAGACTTGTAAGTTACTTAAAATGTCTCTGGTTAAGGCATCATTAGTGTTCAGCTTTCTTCAGAACAGGCCGCATGCCTATCTCAATATGGCTGCCGAGCTGTGCTCTTCACTGAGTTGTCCTTTTCAGTTCATGATGTGTGATGGTCTTTCATCAGTTTGGTAAGAAAGAGAGAGAGAGAGAGAGAGAGAGAGTGAGGTAAAGCAAGCAAATTTATAGGTTTTCTGTCCAACCCCTGGAGCCAATAGGATGTCATGGTACTTAAAGGCTTTTGATACAAGACAGTTCCAAAAACAGCCATACTGCAGACCAATGGGGGAACGGAAAACCTTCACACCTGCCCTCCAAACGATGTGTTAAGGTAAAGCTTGGCAGTTAGGCAGCCTGGCTTTCCTGTGGGGGTTGACTGAGAGACTTCAGCAGAGAAAATTTTGCCAAACTGGTTTGAGGCACTTTCCCCAATCCTGTCATAAAATTACAAAGACTCAGGACAAAAAGGGGGGGCAAACATGAATGCTTCTCACTAATATAACACTAATATTACATTGCTTTGCCTGAGTTACAAATAAAGACATACAAAATATTTATCATCAACTTGTATGCAAAATTTCACATCACAACACCTGGAGAGCATACACCGGTACAGCACCTAGCCGTACCCACCATATGATGAAACAGCTTGGGATCCTGGCTGGCAACTCCCAAGGTAGACAAGCGGTCCAGTTCCACCCTACAGAAATGACCTTCTATTTGCCAGAGCCAGGTATTTCATGCATGTCTGTGGGTCCAGCCGCTCAGGTCCTCAACAATGAGTATCCTCTGAGCTGAATCACCATTGGGGAGTTGTGCCAAATGCCCACTGTGCTGTAACCAATGCTCCCTCACAATGTGGGTACTGTAGCCTCATTTGGGACTCCGTGAGCAACCACTCATTCGTCACAAAGTCAAACCAGAAGTACCTAAGGATTCTCTGAAGAGAAACAGTACCCAGGGAGTCCAGTCTTTATCTTCGGTCACTAGACAGCTTCCATGTCTTCCAACCATGTAACAAAACTGGAAGCACCAGGACTCTTAAGACTTGGACCTTTATAGATATCGAGGGGACCACACACCCCTTTCCAGCAACATCATGACACATCCCCCCCCCCCCCCCCCATGTTCTCTCAATCCGTCTACTGACTTCATGGGAAAACTCCCCAGACAACATGAATGTCGCTGCAGAGGTAAGTAAACTTCTTGACAAGGTCGAATCTCTTTCCGCAGGCAGACAGCATGCCGAGGGCTGTGCCCAAGAGGTCATTAAAGGCCTGGATCTTGGTTTTTATCCAGGACACTAGCTTGCCCAGACACACAGACTCCTCATTCAGCCTTGAGAGCCCCAATCTGAGCCTCCTTTGACTTTTTGAACATCACAGCATCGTCAGCAAAGTCAAGATCAGTGAACCTTTCTTCAACAACAGATGGCCCATAGCCACTGGACCCCAAAACCCTGCCCTAGTGAATACAAGCATTGAACAAGGTATGGGAGAGAACAAACTCATGATAAGTCCCAGAATCAATTGGGAAAAATGCAGAGGTTCTGCCTCCACTCTGCACAGCACTCACACTACCGGTGTACAGGCCGGCCATGACATCCAGCAACTTTGTGGGGATCCTGCAAAGTCTCAGCATGTCCCACAGGGCAGTTCGATAAACTCAGTCAAACGCTTAATGAAAACTGGCAGAGGTTGAAAAGAAACTCTGCCAATATTCACATTTGTGCTTGATGAGAACCCTCAATGCCAGGATGCGGTAGATGGTAGACTTCTTAGATATAAAACCAGACTGCTCTGGTCGCTGGTAGGTGAGCAAGTGATCATAGATCCGATAAGAGGAGGACCCTATCAAGGACCTTACCCAGCAAGAGCAGCATTATCCCCCTGTAGTTGCCACAATCCGGGCGATTACCCTTCCCTTTCCAGATAGGGACGACAAGTCCCATTTTCCAGACAGTTGAGATAATGCCTAGCTTCCATAGGAGATGCCAGGAGTACAGCCTTACCATCGGCGTGGAGAAATTCACCCTGGATACCACACATCCCTGCAACCTTCCCTACCTTCAGAAGGTTCACCAATATGCAATCTCAGTGAGGTTGGAACGTTCACAGCTAACTGGAGGATCAGCCTCAAGAACCTTGGACCCAGAGATGTCCAGGGTTTTAGCAGGAGGATCCGCTTTAAAACTAGAATCCCTGAAGCTTACATTTTTTTTCCCATTGTCCCTGACCTCCATAAAATTTTCCTGACATTCTTACCTCTGCACCAGCCAAGTGGACAGGTCTACTTGTATCGATTGAGTGTTTAACTTCACTTTTTATACATTGCCAGTAACATGTAAATTGAACAATTTCTTTTCTTCGGTTAGATTCTTAAATAAAAGCACACTTGTTTTGCTACACCATTTATGAAAGTGTTTATTTGATATTTGGACTTCAGTCTTCACACATTAAAAACTTCACGTCAACATTTTGTCAATTATTACTATAACATGAAAATGTTTCTATTTTAGTTATGTGTTCCAACATTTCTTGCTTCTCATTTCCTGTAATCCTTCATTTACACAGATCGTTGCAGGCATTGAACACAGATGAAATCTATGTATTCCAAATAACGATATATTATTTACCCTATACAATTCCAGAGACTTCAGCTCTGAGAATTTTCGCCTGACTTGACTTCAGTTGCTTCTGTAGGGGATGAGTGAGCAGGGTGCCTGCTGCTTGTGCTGATTGACACATTTGCAAAACAAAGACGCCGATGAGGAGGTGCAAGAGAATTTAAGGTGGCCTGGCATTTCAAATATTCAGGGATTCTAGTGTTAAACAGCTGCTCAAAATAGCCAGCCCAGCGGGTCACAACTACAGCATCATCCATAAGGACAATTCCACTACCCACCCTGACTGCAACCCCCCCAAGGAACAGATTCAGATTTGCAAAATGCTTTGATTCCACTGTAAGCAGGATGTGGGTTGCTAGACCGTAGGCAGTGTGTCAGTTGCTCACAGATTCCTCTAACAAGGGCCTCCTTACAGTATCTGCCCTCAGAAGACTCACAGCTGTAATTCTCAGTTCCGGATACAGATGAGTTGTCATTACGCTGTGCGTTGCAACTCCTCTCGATAATATTCAGGGTGCCCTGCAAGATGAAATACCATCTTCTGGGAAGATCAACAGCACCAACACAACCCTCAGCAACCGTCAGGGTCTTGTCATGGAAGGTCTCCTGCATCACATTAGGATCAGCAGACGCACCCGAGTCTGCAAGTCCCTTGCACAAATTGCATGAAAACTCATTAGAAACAACCTGACCTTGGAGTCTGGCCAAAGCATTATTCTCCTAATAGGTGGTAGCCTAGTGGACCTAGGCTGGATCTTCAGAGTAGCAACAATAATTGTCAGAATTCACAAACTGGCCACTTTTGTAGATCCTGCTGTTCTGTACTAGCCTCCAGTGTCTCAATCCTCATAGCCAGCTCTATCAGTGCCAGTGGTCGCATTGAAGTCACCCATGACCAGAGGAGTGTCACCTTGCAGACACCCATTAACCACCGAATGAAGTTGTGAATAGAACGTCTCCCTCACCAAGGCATCCCTCACCATGGTTGAAGCACACACTGATAGAACAAAAAAGGCACCCAAAGGGAGCCTTAAGTCTCATTACGTACTCATTTAAAGGAGTGACATCGGACACCATTGGAAGGAACCAATCCAACACAGCAACAGCTAATCTATAAGTATCACAGCCATCTGAGGGACCAGACCAATAAATGGTGTGCCCACCTACAGAGATCTGGCCAGTCCCAGGTCTGCCCACCTCAGAGAGTACAGATGCAATGGAACAATCAATATCTATAACCTTACAGAAAACAAAGCAAAGTTTAAACTCTTTATGTACAACTGCAATACAATTGTTGTCATCCTATTAAATAGAGTAATGCACCTCATATCTAAGCAATCAAGTAAAAATAAGATCAAATGTAGTACAGATCCATCTTCTAGAAGATTATTTTAATAAGAATAGTAAAAAAAATAATAAAAAGAAAAATGGGGCTAATGAAGAGGAAGGTGTGTGGTCAGGAGGTTATTGGCCAACTTTTAATATTGATTCAGTGATGTTTTTGTTTGCAGAGTTAATTTATTGTATACTTTTCATGTAATTGTTATTATTCTCCACAATTAATTGTTTTAATTGCAAGAAAAATTTTTGTCTTTGATGTTATGAACTGTAATTCATATTCTGAGTATTTTTCTTTATATTGCCAAAATATGTTCTGCATCAGAAAATCAAAGGATACCTAGTTGTCTGAACAGTAGCTGGTCATGGTGAATCACGAAAAGACAAAAAATTTAGAGCTTGGGGACAGGTTGTTGCATGGGCTCAAGTTGCATTAAGAGAATGTGTGTGGCACTGTGTTTTGAAATATGTGAATTAGCCACCCCAATAATTAGACAGGGTCTGAATACTGCTACATTAAGGCCCAGACAGACAGTAAGGTTTGTTTCCTCTTTAATTGTTCATTACTCACCTCTGGCTGTGTGTGTGTTTATCTAGCTAAACGAAACACTACTCAAGGCATGATCAAAAAGAGAGCACAGAGTATTAATAAAAAAGAAAATTAAACCCTGCTGCCTCTCTGGGACTGACTGCTATTTCTGTTTGCCAGGTGGGTTGGATTACCCAATTGCCCACCTCTTCCGTATCACAATGAAGAAACACTCCAAAACCTACGTCCCATCCTTGTCTCCGACTAACATTTTCCTCTGTTCTTCCAAACAGTTACCTAGCCCAACTTATCTCCCACTTTAATTTCAAATGAAAACTGACAAGAAGTGACTTTTAAGCCCCATTGTAGAGTTATTTACTGAATCACAAGTGGTCTCTGAAACACCTATTGGCATCTCACAGAGATATCTTTAATAGTCTCCTTTATCTCAGCACCCCTGAACCTTAATTCAGACATGGACAGGTATCATTCATCCCATTCTGTCCCAAAGTGTGTATTTGTTGTGGCAACTTGATGCAGCAGTTAGAATTGTTGCCTCACAACACCAGAAGCCATGAGCTCAAATCCTGGCCTTATCACTAACTGCATGGGGCTTGACCTTTCCCCTGGTCTCAGTCCATGTTACAAGCCACATACAAGTAAGATTGAAGAGTAAAAGTGAGATTAGTCAAAATTTATTGAGTGTGGAGTGTATGTGATTATGCCCTGTGAGGGACTAATGTCCAACATACATTTCATTCCTGGCTTGTAAACAACATAGCACAAAAAAGTATTGGAATTGGCTGGTTCAAAAATAAACTGAAAGCTTTCTATTTGGAATTCAACATGTCAAACAGTTCTGCACAAAAATGTTGTAAATGCTTAAGGGAAATTGCAGACAAAAGCCACCAGACTCAATTTGTAGGATGAGTCATCAAAAGAAATTGTAATTGTGCTGTAATCATGATAATTGCTTTGTAAAGTATTTGTTAAAGGTTCTATGTGACAGATTAACTGAAAGACTGATTGAATGGGTATTCTAGAGAAGTTTCAAATCATTGATTAAACAAGACTGAAGCACAATGTTATTTTAAAACGAAAACTTCTTACAGATGAATTTTAGAGGCTGATTTACAGACAATTTTACAGGAAATACAAACAGGTCCTACATAAAATATTGTACAGAAATACTTTCATTAAAATAATGAATACACACTGAATTAAATATATTCATACTGTATATAGTACTCTCTTCAGCAGATACATTAAGTGTGCAAACATATGTTCAAAAACATAAAACGAGTAAAATAACATTAAGCAATATGTATATACAAATATTTGTACTGTATCAATACAAATTGTATATTGAATGGGTATTTTTATCACGTACACAGACCCAATTCTCCCCCTAACGATGACCCTTTAGCAACCATTCTTCAGCCGATGATTTTCAACAGTTCCACTGTACTCTCATCTCATTTATCCCTTACACTCCACTCAATCAAGTAAATATCCAGATAAAGAGAATAAAGCATTTAAAAGACATTATTTTGCACAGTATCCTAACATAATAAATTTATAAACATTCATTAAATGTATCATATCTAAAATCCTACTGATCACATAACTGTCCATCTGTGTCTTCACCAGCTTGAATGCAAGTATCTTAGGATATTGCACAAAAAACCCTACTATGCTTATTATTTTATCTTAGGTTAACCACTGAGGTGAGAAGTTCTGGAGGGCCTGCAAATTTCACCAGTGTATTCCTCCCACTAACTGACTCTCCAACTGTTACCTAAATACTATTTAAGTACAGTTGGCCATATTTGGCTCAAACATAGCATCTGAAGTTTCTGCACTTGCTTTTATATTGAATCCATCCATCCATTTTCAGAACCCTCTTATTCCTGATTGGGATCATGGGGAACTTGGAGCCCATCCCAGCAAGTATAGTGCGCAAGGTAGGAATAATCCCACGATAGGGCGCCAGTCCATCAAAATGTTTGGTGAATCTGTTGTCAAATACAGTATGCTTTTATATGTTGACAGAATTAAAAACAAAATCTGTCTAAACTATAGTGAATTGGGGAATAAGGTATTGGTTTTTGGCAATTTGAATCTTTGTAAATAAATTTCTTCTTATGTTATTTTAAATGTTTTTTTCTGTATTCTGGGGATTATGATTTTCATAGTTTCACTTTTGTTATATCATTTTGAATTATGAACACATTGTCCGAAGATTTATCATTTGAGCCATGACACTGTCTGGTACTGCTGTTGGTTCTAGATGTTACTAGAAGTCATGCCAGATGATGTCATAGCAACTGCAGTGTGAAATGGCAATTTCCAAAACACAAATTTAAACCTTTGTTGCAATAAAAGTAGGCATCCGAAAATTTGGGATTTTTCAGTAGTTGTTCCAAGTGATTTTGAAGTGTTCTTTGATTACTTTTAATACGGACTTCTACTGCACTAGATTGACTAGATTTTTGTTTCATGTCTTAATTTAGGTATATTACTGCATTTAACTTTTTAGTGTTCAACCATGGCCATTTTTCAACTCTGAATCAGTGTTGTCCATCTCCTGACCCTTTTCATTAAATCCTTCTTATCTGACTTGCCAGACATTGAACAACACTGTCAAAATAAGAACTAGAATTATTGGTATGCTGCAGCCCACTCTCACTGTATTTTATAGCAAACAAATCAGTGAGAAGGCCAACTTGATTCTGTCAGACATCCTGTTTCTTAAGTTTCATTTGTTGTCATCAAGCTGCAGATTTAAATTCCCAACTGTCAAAAGCAACAGATTTAAGAACTCCTTTTAATCCCCAGAGCTATAGGCATTTTGAATTCTAGTAGCTGTACTGATTATGTTGAAATTTTGAATTATTATTGTGTACTGTTAGACTTCATTATTCTTACTCTTTGAAATCTTATTGGAGTGTGTACAGATTGTAACAATGGTTGTCATATGTTACCTCATTTCCTCTTTCCTGCCATATTTGCTTCTTGCCTTACCTACAGTGCATCCGGAAAGTATTCACAGCGCATCACTTTTTACACATTTTGTTATGTTACAGCCTTATTCCAAAATGGATTAAATGCATTTTTTTCCTCAGAATTCTACACACAACACCCCATAATGACAACGTGAAAAAAGTTTACTTGAGGTTTTGGCAAATTTATTAAAAATAAAAAAACTGAGAAATCACATGTACATAAGTATTCACAGCCTTTGCTCAATACTTTGTCGATGCACCTTTGGCAGCAATTCCAGCCTCAAGTCTTTTTGAATATGATGCCACAAGCTTGGCACACCTGTCCTTGGCCAGTTTAGCCCATTCCTCTTTGCAGCACCTCTCAAGCTCCATCAGGTTGGATGGGAAGCGTCGGTGCACAGCCATTTTAAGATCTCTCCAGAGATGTTCAATCAGATTCAAGTCTGGGCTCTGGCTGTGCCACTCAAGGACATTCACAGAATTGTCCTGAAGCCACTCCTTTGATATCTTGGCTGTGTGCTTAGGGTCGTTGTCCTGCTGAAAGATAAACCGTCGCCCCAGTCTGAGGTCAAGAGCGCTCTGGAGCAGGTTTTCATCCAGGATGTCTCTGAACATTGCTGCAGTCATCTTTCCCTTTATCCTGACTAGTCACCCAGTCCCTGCCGCTAAAAAACATCCACACAGCATGATGCTGCCACCACCTTGTTTCACTGTAGGGATGGTGCCTGGTTTCCTCCAAACGTGATGCCTGGCATTCACACCAAAGAATTCAAGCTTTGTCTCATCAGACCTGAGAATTTTCTTTCTCATGGTCTGAGAGTCCTTTAGGTCCCTTTTGGCAAACTCCAGGCAGGCTGCCATGTGCCTTTTACTAATGAGTGGCATCCGTCTGGCCACTCTACCATACAGGCCTGATTGGTGGATTGCTGCAGAGATGGTTGGCCTTCTGGAAGGTTCTCCTCTCTCTACAGAGGACCTCTGGAGCTCTGACAGAGTGACCATCGGGTTCTTAGTCACCTCCCTGACTAAAGCCCTTCTCCCCGGGATCGCTCAGTTTAGATGGCCGGCCAGCTCTAGGAACAGTCCTGGTGGTTTCAAACTTCTTCCACTTACGGATGATGGAGGCCTCTGTGCTCAATGGGACCTTCAAAGCAGCAGAAATTTTTCTGTAACCTTCCCCAGATTTGTGCCTCGAGACAATCCTGTCTTGGAGGTCTACAGACAATTCCTTTGACTTCATGCTTGGTTTGTGCTCTGACATGAACTGTCAACTGTGGGACCTTATATAGACAGGTCTGTGCCTTTCCAAATCATGTCCAATCAACTGAATTTACCACAGGTGGACTCCAATTAAGCTGCAGAAACATCTCAAGGATGATCAGGGGAAACAGGACGCACCCGAGCTCAATTTTGAGCTTCATGGCAAAGGCTGTGAATACTTATGTACATGTGCTTTCTCAATTTTTTTATTTTTAATAAATTTGCAAAAATCTCTAGTGAACTTTTTTCATGTTGTCTTTATGGGGTGTTGTGTGTAGAATTCTGAGGAAAAAAAATGAATTTAATCCATTTTGGAATAAGGCTGTAACATAACAAAATGTGGAAAAAGTAATGCGTTGTGAATACTTTCCGGATGCACTGTATATCATTATCTGTGTAACAATGTCTTATATTTTCTATTTCACCACTTGGATAAGAAAGTCTACCTAAACCTCTGCACGTTCAAAGATTACAAAGACCACAGAAGTCCCTTAGCAAGTCAGATGAACTGCTGTGAGAATGCTAATGCTCCGTCTTGCAAAATAATGGTGTCTTAAATACCAGTCTCAAAAGCAAAAAGGGAACCAAGCAATCCAGTACGAGTGATCAATACCAGTTTTTAATTGTTTAGTCCTTTATGCACCTTATACATTACAACTAGAAAAAAATTAAGACAATGTATGTGACACACCTCATTTGTGACAACACAATTGTGTGTTCAGATAACCTTCCTTCTGTGCAGTTTTCCTACTGTAGTCCTACCTGAATTATTGTAGCCAATCTGTAATTTTGCACAAATTGTGTCAGCTCATTTAGCTGTATGCATTATGTAAAAAAGATGCCAATTTCATTACCTCACTTAAAATATTGAATCACTTGCCTCTACACAGCAAGCACATTTTAAATAAATATAAAAACCTCTAACTTCAGTGCTGTACTCAGAATTGTATTTTTCCTAAACTGGATTCTTTTACCATGTATTTACCATGTATTCTAATGCAAATAGTGTTATTCACTATAAAAATGTATTCATCAAATTAGAAGCCAACTTTCAGTGAATCTGAAGACTGAGAACCTTTACTCATCAATCATCATCAGCAATTACACATAATCAGACATTACAAATAGAAAATTACATTAAAATGCATGCATTCATTAAAAGTTGTTTAAAATCATTATCAACAAAAATTACTTAAAAATACTGAAACAAAATAAGTAAAATGACAATTAAAGGCATAAGGGGAAACTAGTAGACTTTAATGTAAGAAAACACAGAACCTATTTGAGCATCACAGGTTACAAGAAAACAGACAATTTATGTTAAAAATATGAGGAAAAAACACATTTCAGTTTAAAGCAAAGCCTAAATAATTAAGTATGTAAAAACTGAACAAACTAAAATGTTTTCAGGAATACAATATACTTACGTATATATTTTATATATATATATATATATAATATATATATATATATATATATATTATATATATATATATATATATACACACACACACAGTATCACACAAAAGTGTGTACACCCCTCACATTTTTGTAAATATTTTATTATACCTTTTTATGGGACAACACTGAAGATATGACACTTGTCAGTGTACAGCTTGTGTACAGTGTAAATTTGCTGTCCCCTCAAAATAACTCACCACACAGCCATAGGCAACAAAAGTGTACACCCCTAAGTGAAAAATGTCCAAATTATGCCCAATTAGCCATTTTCCCTCCCCGGTGTCATGTGACTCGTTGGTGTTACAACGTCTCAGGTGTGAATGGGGAGCAGGTGTGTTAAATTTAGTGTTATTGCTCTCAAACACTCTCATATTGGTCACTGGAAGTTCAACATGGCACCTCATGGCAAAGAACTCTCTGAGGATCTGAAAAAAAGAATTGTCCTACATAAAGATGGCCTAGGCTATAAGAAGATTACCAACACTCTGAAACTGAGCTGCAGCACAGTGGCCAAGACCATACAGCGGTTTAACAGGACAGGTTCCACTCAGAACAGGCCTTGCCATTGTCGACCAAAGAAGTTGAGTGCACGTGCTCAGCTTCATATCCAGTGGTTGTCTTTTGAAAATAGACGTATGTGTGCTGCCAGCATTGCTGCAGAGGTTGAAGGGGTGGGGGGTTAGCCTGTCAGTGCTCAGATCATATGCCGCACACTGCATCACATCGGTCTGCATGGCCGTCGTTCCAGAAGGAAGCCTCTTCTAAAGATGATGCACAAGAAAGCCCGCAAACAGTTTGCTGAAGACAAGCAGACTAAGGACATGGATTACAGGAACCATGTCCTGTGGTTTGATGAGACCAAGATAAACTTATTTGGTTCAGATGGTGTCAAGCGTGTGTGGCGGCAACCAGGTGAGGAGTACAAAGACAAGTATGTCTTGCCTACAGTCAAGCATGGTGGTGGGAGTGTCATGGTTTGGGGCTGCATGAGTGCTGCTGGCACTGGGGAGCTACAGTTTATTGAGGGAACCATGAATGCCAACATGTACTATGCCATACTGAAGCAGAGCATGATCCCCTCCCTTCCTTTGGAAACTGGGCCGAAGGGCAGTATTCCAACATGATAACAACCCCAAACACACCTCCATGACGACCACTGCCTTGCTAAAGAAACTGAGGGTAAAGGTGCTGGACTGGCTAGACCTAAACCCTATTGAGCATCTGTGGGGCATCCTCAAACGGAAGGTGGAGGAGCGCAAGATCTCTAACATCCACCAGCTCCATGATGTTGTCATGGAGGAGTGGAAGAGGATTCCAGTGGCATCCTGTGAAACTCTAGTGAACTCCATGCCCAAGAGAGTTAAAGCAGTACTGGAAAATAATGGTGGCCACACAAAATATTGACACTTTGGGCACAGTTTGGACATTTTTCACTTAGGGGTGTACTCACTTTTGTTGCCAGCGGTTTAGACATTAATGTCTGTGTGTTGAGCTATTTTGAGGGGACAGCAAATTTACACTGTTATACAAGCTGTACATGGACTACTTTACATTGTATCAAAGTGTCATATTTTCAGTGTTGTCCCATTAAAAGATATCTCTCTATTATAAAAAAAATCCTGGGAGAGAAAGACTAGGGAGACGAGATGTGATCTTCACGTGAAGATCACGGAGGACACTTAAAAGATCCGTGAGACGAAAGAGATTGGCCACAGAGTGTCTCGGGGTGACCTTAAACATGAGGCTTAGTGCCAAGAGATTGACCCAGAACCATCTTGCGGGGACGTAGAACATGAGATTCTTGCAAGACATGCCCTACTTACAACCAATATCAAATAAGTCCACGGGCAGCAAAACACTCAGTTGTGTAAAGGCTTTGAGCACACACAGATCAAGGACAATACGTTATAGATGAAATGTCGACGACTAAGCAAAGAAGAAAGAGCAGCACGGAGTAAAGAGACTCAAAAGCATTGGGAGAGAAAAAACGCAAAAAAGAAAAAGAATAATCTAGGTGCAAATTCAGAAACCAAGGAAAGTAATAAACAGCCTGGAACAAATGGAATTGAAAAAAAGCATGTCCAATCGGGCACAGAATTAAAAGACAAAGAGTAAAAGACAAAGTAGCACTTCATAAAGATGTTCAAAAACATTGGCGCTATACACATTCAGAGCAGGTTAGAGATTATGAAAGCAGTGGAATTTGAAAGGCTCAGAAAAAAGTTGGCGCGATACAAATGCAGAGAAAGTTAAAGAATATGAAAGCAGGACAATTAGAAAGTATCAAAAAAAAGAAAATAAAGATTGCAGTAGTGTAAACAAATGGAAATTATTACTTGAAAAAAGGGGAAATAATCACCACGGACCAGGTGTAACTGAAAAAAAAGCAGGACAAAGTGAGGTCATAAATAAAAAACAAAGAGTAGAAAACAAAGTAAAATGTCATAAAGAGGTTAAAAAACAAGGGGGCCAAACACATGTAGAGCAGGTTAGAGATAATGAAAACAGTGGAATTCAAAAGACTCAAAAAAAACGTAGGCGCGATACACATGCAGAGCAAGATACAGAATATAAAAGCAAAAAAAAAATGAATGTGTCAAAAAAAGAAAAGAAAGTAAAGATCGCATTAGAACAAACAAAGAGAAATTACTACTCGGAGAAATAACAGAAAGGTGAATAGAGATTGAATATATGGACATAGGTGATAGGTCAGAAGTATGTAAATATTGTAAGGCTTTGAAGTTTAAGTCAGAGAATTTCAAAAACGGGGTTTACCTCACATGCATTTATTGGTTACTTTGCAAAAAAAAGTATTAACTGCTGATGATGTACTGTAGATCGTTTTGTCTGTGCTGAAATTCCAAACAGAGAAACCTATCCTGAATTATGGTACAAAGTCATTAAACACATGTCTCAGGAAGCTCATTTAAAAGATTCAGCATGTTGGGACTCGAAAGATTCCAAATATTGTTTTTAAAGAAGTTCTGAAATAAAAGTGAAACTAATGAAATAGCAACAATTCAAAGAAAAAAAAAAAATCTTAAAAGTGTGTATCCGGAAAACCAAACATGGGGCTTGGCGAGCAATGCGAGCAGGGGGCAAAGCCCCCTAATAATAAAATATTCACAAAAATGTGAGGTGTGTACTCACTTTTGTGAGATACTGTATATGTCACTAATTTCCATATGTCACATAGCGTCTTTGTCTGGTCACCATTTTGTCTTGCTGTGCGTCACCTCACCTTTAAAACTTTGTGTTGGATTATTTAAATACAGGAGAGAAGGGGCTTTGATCAAATGCGTAGGATGATGAATGTTACTTTAAATATTGCCATCAATTACTTGTCATGAACTGGGGCCTCATGTATAACGCCGTGCGTAGAACTCGCACTATAACATGGCGTAAGCACAAAAGTGGAAATGTTCGCATGCACAAAAAAATCCAGATGCATAAGTCTGTGCGAACAGCAACTTCCACGTTCTTCCGCTACATAAATCCCGGTCAGCGTGAAAAGTAACGCACGTGCACACGCCTGCTGTCCCGCCCCAACTCCTCCCAGAATTACGCTTCTTTGAATATGCAAATCAATACAAATAGCCCTTAAGCTCAGCCTTCTGTGAAAAGACAATGGCAAAAGCACGAGGGAAAATAGAAGAATTTCAGCGAATACCAAGTGGAGGCAAGGAAAAACGTACTATTTGTTGGTTTAAACAGTGGTATAAACAACAAAAGGAAGTTGATCGAGTGACATAGCGTGTCGGAGAAACTCGAAAGCTCAAGTTCACAAAGTCGCACAGTGCCCAAATAAAAAAGAAGTTGTCACATATCAAAGTCGCCGTGAAAAGGCGAGTCATAGCCCACCGTCTGAGTGTCATATGAAAGCTTATTAGGGTACAGAGAAAAAAAAAGGCACACAGTGAGGAAAAAAAGCACGAAATGTCAACTTTAATCATGTAGTTTATTTTGTCATTAAAGTAGAACATCATAAACTTCATCTTAAAACCGTTTAATTTACTAGTTTCTCAAATACCATCGTAACTAAAGTATCACCTTAAATACTTTGTTTTGTATTTGATCTTCTATGTGCTCTATGTGTGTCAATCACTACATGCTTCCGGGCTTTCTCTTCCTCTGACAGGACACAGAATCCATTACAGTTGTAATATTTCAGCTCTCTAAATAATTAAAATACTGAGATGTACAGTAATCCCTCGCTATATCGCGCTTCGCCTTTCGCGGTTTCACTCTATCGCGGATTTTATATGTAAGCATGTTTAAATATATATTGCAGATTTTTTGCTGGTTCGCGGATTTCTGCGGACAATGGGTCTTTTAATTTCTGGTACATGCTTCCTCAGTTGGTTTGCCCAGTTGATTTCATACAAGGGACGCTATTGGCAGATGGCTGAGAAGCTACCCAACTTAATTTTCTCTCTCTCTCTCTTGCGCTGACATTCTCTGATCCTGACTAGGGGGATTGAGCAGGGGGGCTGTTCGCACACCTAGACGATACGGACGCTCGTCTAAAAATGCTGAAAGATTATCTTCACGTTGCTCCCTTCTGTGCAGCTGCTTCGTGAAGCGACATGCTGCAGGGTGCTTCGCATACTTAAAAGCACGCAGGGCACGTATTGATTTTTGCTTGTTTGCTTTTCTCTGTCTCTCTCTCTTTCTCTGCTCCTGACGGAGGGGGTGTGAGCTGCCGCCTTCAACAGCTTTGTGCCGCGGTGCTTCGCATACTTAAAAGCCAAACAGCCCTATTGATTTGTTTGCTTTCTTCTCTCTATCTGTCTGACATTATCTGCTCCTGACGTGCACTCCTTTGAAGAGGAAGATATGTTTACATTCTTTTAATTGTGAGACGGAACTGTCATCTCTGTCTTGTCATGGAGCAGAGTTTAAACTTTTGAAAAAGAGACAAATGTTTGTTTGCAGTGTTTGAATAAAGTTCCTGTCTCTCCACAACTTCCCGTGTTTCTGTGCAAATCTGTGACCCAAGCATGACAATATAAAAATAACCATATAAACATATGGTTTCTACTTCACGGATTTTCACCTTTCGCGGGGGGTTCTGGAACGCAACCCCCGCGATGGAGGAGGGATTACTGTATACGGGATATTATTTTCACGATGATAGTAGTTAAAGTATGTTATTAAACATGAACACGGTGGCGCAGTGATTGTTCATGTCTCACGCAAGATGCTTGTTGCGCCTTGCGCGACCTTCAATGAAATACTTTATTGTAGTAGTACTGTCTCTTTCAAACATACTAACCCCCAATATCTGTCCTTACTTTTCTTTCTCCAAATAACCAAACACCACACAATCAGCTCTGTAATAGACGTTAAGCCATCTGTAAGCTTAGAACGCCGGTTCTTCAAAACTTTTAAGGAACATTGAAATATCTTCGTAGTACGTGTTTAATTTTTCTATCCATCTATCCTTCCAGTGTCGTGTCAGCACCAGCAAGAATACAGTGCGAGGCAGGAACAATCCCTGAACGGAGGGCCAGCTCCTCGCTAGCGTTGCGGCACCGTCTCCTCACATGCCTTAAACTAATAAACAATATGCAGTTAGTTTCAGTGTACATGATAAAGCTGCGTCAGGGATGTGGATCTAAAAAAGAAAGGGTAACCACACAGGAACAATAGTACTGCTTTGACGCTGGGTGCCGCCAGTTTGCAACACCGAGCAGAGAACTTGCATACGCCAGGGTTGGAGTTACCGTGAAAAGGTGCGTGGCATTACACCAAGTTCAGGTTTTATACATCACAATTTGAGCGTGGAAATGTTCATAAGCAACATATTTGTATGTATGCACCGTTTATACATGAGGCCCCCGGTGAGTTCCAAAGCATAAAGTCCCAAGCAATGATTCAAAATGTCCACATGAAGGGTCACAAAAAGGGCAACAAAGAATCACCATCAAAAAAAGATTTATTTTTTCAAAAATAAACAGAGGAAAAAGCAATCCAAGGCAAACCAGTCCTAATCACAAATGCAACAAATGGTTGAAAAACAGAGCACAGAAATGAAAAATCTAGTAATACATAAATAATCAAAAACAGTAAACACTGGAGAACTCACTACCACCACGGATGCATTCAATGAACCTCAAGGGACTGAGGCTGGCTGAGGGCAGTCCCCCTGCCAATTGTGGGAGCAACCACAAACCACAAGGCACAGAAAAGAATGCATAGTGACATAAAACAACTAAATTTTTAACACTCTTAATATAAAAGCTGAAAAAAATAAATATGAAAATGTTATTTAAACCCTAGTCGGGACAGGGGACCCTGGCTGAAACACAACATTACCTAGTAGTAATTTTGTTCCTGTATTAGGGCGAGTGTTACAAGAATAAATGTTGTCTGGTACTGGTATTTTGTTTAGTTTCAGCCTTATCTATTCCTTTAAGTGCCAGTTTTACTGGATAAGTAAATAATGATCATTAATGAAAAATTAAAACTTAAATTGACAACTAATGTTGCACTGTTTTTGTTTGGTTGAGAGAAATAAATACATTTCTTAAGAGTTAAACTGTGTCTTCTTTAGACCCATTTCATTTTAAAACAACAGTGAAAAGATTCAGACAAAACTTATCACTATTTGTATTCTTATATTTTAAATTATCAGTATTTATTAAGACAGTTATATTCTCTCTTTAATCTTCACTTAATGTATTTAAAGAGATACAACCCACTCAATTGCAGAGGACCAAGTGGTTTTAATTGAAAGACTTATGTCTCATTCAGTTCTATTTCTTTGCTATACAGTGTAAGTTTTGGTTTATTCCAAATATCTTAGCTTAAACAAAATGTTTGTATTCAAACCCTCAAGCCCCAGTTTGCACAAACATGGAAGAGTTTGTTTTAACCTGTGGATGCATAACAAGGCTGTCCTTTTTTGACTTTGCTACCAAATTGTGCAAAGGTTTGGGAAATTCACAGGTGGAACTTGGAACAATTTCACACTTCATTTTTATATGTATTATAGATACTTCAATTCTAAAATCTTCAAGTATCTATCTGTAATTTCTTCTGAACACTAGTACTCACTCATATTTCTAGGTTTGAAGGGTTTCTTTTCACATTATAGGAGTCACACACAATTCTTCATGAATGCATTCAAACATTATCGAGCATGAGCTTTAATATACTATACAGTGATCCCTCGCTATACCACGCTTCGACTTTCGCGGCTTCACTCTATCGTGATTTTTTCTCATACATGCTTACGTCACTACGCGTGCACTTTCTGAGAACTTTTATCTAAGCTCCACGATGGCTCCTAAACGTGCTGCTTTTTCTAAGCCTTCTGACAATGAAACTAAGCGCCGGAGGAAGACGCTTACCATCCAGGAGAAGGTGAAACTCTTGGATATGATCAAAGATGGCAATACCCTACAAAAGCCTCCTCACACATATGAAAAGACAGCGCCAGCAACTGCCTTTCAAGATGTTCTTCAGCCGCGCACCCAGACACCCACTGCCTACTCCTAGTACTCATTCAGCGGAAGAAGACAACGACGCACCTGCTGAAGATACTGCACCACCTTGTCATGCTTGGGTCACAGATTTGCACAGAGACACAGGAGGTTGTAGAAAAAAAAGAACTTTATTCAAAGCACTGCAAACAAACATTTGTCTCTTTTCAAAAGTTTAAACGTGCTCCATGACAAGTCAGAGATTACAGTTCCGGCAGGAGCAGAAAATGTCTGAGAGAGAGAGAGAAACAAAACAACCAATTCCAAAGCTGAGAGGTGCTGCACAATACTTTTAAGTAAGCGGAGTACCGCGTGAGAGGTTTATCGCGTGTTATAGCGCAAGTAAGAAGGGTAAGGAGCAATGTGAAGGTAGACTGTCAACTGTTTCAGGGGTTTTCCCAGGGGCGTCTGTGTCCTCTGAGGGTGCGATCAGCGCTACAGCTTACAACCTGAAGACTCTCCTACTGAGCTCGTGCCTTCATAGGTTAGTGGTTGTGTGTAAGAACTGTGTGTGTGTGTAATTAAATGTACAGTACAAAAATAATAATATGATATTTGTAACGTCTAATATGTTTTATTTTCTCTTATTTTGTCTAATATATTGGGTAATACGAGTGTAATGGTGACTAAAGGGTGTTATTTCATGTCTAGAGGGCTCTAATAATGTTAAAAAACGTATTTAGAAGGTTGTAAACAGGTTTTCTATACTCTAACTGCGAAAATATTCAATTTATAAATAAAGAATCCTACTTCGCGAAAATTCATTTATCGCTGTAGAGTCTGGAACGGATTAACCGTGATAAACGAGGGTTCACTGTACATGTCTTACAGATAGTAATAATTACACAAACACAATTATGGTTTTTCTCAGTCACTTTTGTACATTTCTCTGATCAGAATTACACCCTTTACTGGCTAACTAAAAAGATTACAATATGCAAGCTTTCGGGGCAACTCAGGCCCCTTCTTCAGGCAAGATGTAATACAGAAACTGGAGTTCCTTGTGTTTATATACACACTCTAGGACAAGAAACAACATTGGCAAATCTTTAAATGAGAAATTTTAAATGTAAAAAATTTATAGATTCATTCAGGCTAGTGTTAATTTAACAAGAGAGAGAAGAACAACGTATGGTCAAGATCTTTGGATAACTGTCCAACAAATTGACATTCTCAGTTCTACTTGTCCAACATCCACATTAATTTAGTCACTTGTACAAATCATAAAAGCAATGTTTCATTGTTTTGAACAAACTGCAAATGCTTTGGCACATTTGTGCCAATGATTATGTACAATTGTCTGCTGTTTCCTACATTATCAATTGCTTATGTCATGTTGACCAAAATGTATTATACTGGTTCTCTGTTGAATAGTCTTACCCCCCAAAAAAATCAAGGCATTAGTTCATTACATAAGTCATTGCAAAATGTTTGAATCAGTTGTCAGAATCTGTCAAGCAAATTATCTGTACATTTCCATTAAACTTTTTTGGTAAATGTGCCCTGAATTGGTGAATTGTTCTCAGGTGAATCTCGAATTTCACTGATGAAGGGGAATGTTTAAAGCATTAGATCAACCAATGATCAGCCAGTCCTCTAAACAGCTTAGAGGTGCATCTCATGAACCTTCAATTGGCAAGCATATATTGATGGAGCGCAACACAGTGTTTCAATTTCTGACAATGGAAGAACAACAAGGAAATGAACAGGGTCAACAGCTGGGAAGAAGACACAAGTATTTATTTTCAAGAAGATAAACTAAGATTTTTGAGTATGTTACATGCTTTTGCAGGTAATCCACCGTGTGGTGCTCTTTGAACGAATTGTTTTGACAAATGCACTCACTGTTTTGCTAATGTTAAGGATGATTAAAGAAATGTTCTAAAGTGACTGAGAGAAACGAATATTTTTTTTCCAAACTTTTACTTTTATATTTTTACAAGTAGTCTTGTTTATAGAATTACGTCCCTTAAGACTGCAGTTCAAGTTGTATAATCATTTATTAAGAAAAAGAAACCTGTTATAGGAAATAATGAATTTAAGACATAATAGAAAGTAGGTTCTGTTACTGCTGGACTTTTACCTATCATGCTGGGTAATTAATGCATAGGCAGTGGGATTCTGAAGTCAATTATACTGCAGCTTTCTAGAATCTATGCCGACAAGTGCTACTAGGGAAAGGGAGTATGGTGCGTCTTCCTGGTTGTTTATTTATCCTGTGTATAATTACATGCAAACTCTTACAATTAACTGCAAAATTCAGTGGTGAAAACTCACTGAGAATCTGGCATCATTATAGAAGTTTAGTACATTACATTACAGTCACCTGCATAATTAATGTGTTTCCCCCTTAATTGAACATTGATATCCTTTAGAGTCCAATATACAGAAAAATGATGCATCATTTGAATGACTATGCTGGAAAGAGATACAGCAAGAAAAAAATCACTTATTTTATTATTTTCAAATTAAAGATTTTGTACTATACCTCAGTTTCCACACATATCTTTTTGTATCTAGAGAAACCACTATTAAATAAACCTACTTCATAATCTTTGATCCAGAATAATAGTGAGAGGAGATGTCAATATTTATAACAGCTAATGAATATAAAGCTCTCCTTCACTTAATATATTCTCATTCTTTTGCCCTATATAAGGATTAATACAATTTAAAATTGTACAATGTACACAGCACTGCAAGCTCAAACTTTCAAAAATTAACCAAGAATCCACCTTTTAGAGTAGATACCATGCAATAGCCTTCCTTGGCCCATATATACAGTGGTGTGAAAAACTATTTGCCCCCTTCCTGATTTCTTATTCTTTTGCATGTTTGTCACACAAAATGTTTCTGATCATCAAACACATTTAACCATTAGTCAAATATAACACAAGTAAACACAAAATGCAGTTTGTAAATGGTGGTTTTTATTATTTAGGGAGAAAAAAAAATCCAAACCTACATGGTCCTGTGTGAAAAAGTAATTGCCCCCTGAACCTAATAACTGGTTGGGCCACCCTTAGCAGCAATAACTGCAATCAAGCGTTTGCGATAACTTGCAATGAGTCTTTTACAGCGCTCTGGAGGAATTTTGGCCCACTCATCTTTGCAAAATTGTTGTAATTCAGCTTTATTTGAGGGTTTTCTAGCATGAACCGCCTTTTTAAGGTCATGCCATAGCATCTCAATTGGATTCAGGTCAGGACTTTGACTAGGCCACTCCAAAGTCTTCATTTTGTTTTTCTTCAGCCATTCAGAGGTGGATTTGCTGGTGTGTTTTGGGTCATTGTCCTGTTGCAGCACCCAAGATCGCTTCAGCTTGAGTTGACGAACAGATGGCCGGACATTCTCCTTCAGGATTTTTTGGTAGACAGTAGAATTCATGGTTCCATCTATCACAGCAAGCCTTCCAGGTCCTGAAGCAGCAAAACAACCCCAGACCATCACACTACCACCACCATATTTTACTGTTGGTATGATGTTCTTTTTCTGAAATGCTGTGTTCCTTTTACGCCAGATGTAACGGGACATTTGCCTTCCAAAAAGTTCAACTTTTGTCTCATCAGTCCACAAGGTATTTTCCCAAAAGTCTTGGCAATCATTGAGATGTTTCTTAGCAAAATTGAGACGAGCCCTAATGTTCTTTTTGCTTAACGGTGGTTTGCGTCTTGGACATCTGCCATGCAGGCCGTTTTTGCCCAGTCTCTTTCTTATGGTGGAGTCGTGAACACTGACCTTAATTGAGGCAAGTGAGGCCTGCAGTTCTTTAGACGTTGTCCTGGGGTCTTTTGTGACCTCTCGGATGAGTCGTCTCTGCGCTCTTGGGGTAATTTTGGTCAGCCGGCCACTCCTGGGAAGGTTCACCACTGTTCCATGTTTTTGCCATTTGTGGATAATGGCTCTCACTGTGGTTCGCTGGAGTCCCAAAGCTTTAGAAATGGCTTTATAACCTTTACCAGACTGATAGATCTCAATTACTTCTGTTCTCATTTGTTCCTGAATTTCTCTGGATCTTGGCATGATGTCTAGCTTTGGAGGTGCTTTTGGTCTACTTCTCTGTGTCAGGCAGCTCCTATTTAAGTGATTTCTTGATTGAAACAGGTGTGGCAGTAATCAGGCCTGGGGGTGGCTACGGAAATTGAACTCAGGTGTGATACACCACAGTTAGGTTATTTTTTAACAAGGGGGCAATTACTTTTTCACACAGGGCCATGTAGGTTTGGATTTTTTTTTCTCCCTAAATAATAAAAACCATCATTTAAAAACTGCATTTTGTGTTTACTTGTGTTATATTTGACTAATGGTTAAATGTGTTTGATGATCAGAAACATTTTGTGTGACAAACATGCAAAAGAATAAGAAATCAGGAAGGGGGCAAATAGTTTTTCACACCACTGTATATTGTGACGGGTGGCCGGGTGCCATGCCCGGCTGGGACGCCCCTGCTTCATATGTTCTGTGGGAGCAACCATGGACAGCTCAATACCTCCCCCGGGACAAGCACGTGCAGCACAGCGCACCGAAGCACACACACGTGGCAGGGGCTGCAGGCAAGCCCGTGCAGCACAGCGCACCGAAGCGCACACACGCAGCTGGGGCCACAGGACGACCTCCGAGGAGCTCCTAAAGACACTGCGATAAATGGGGAAGAAAAAAGTCAGGCGGACACAGAAGTCAGCCGCCAGACGCCGCCACACTAACCAGCAACATGGGTTGCAGCCGGATGTAGGTGACGGGCCCAAGGATGAAGGGCCGCGGGAAGGGTTTTCCGCGTTAGCATACCTCCTAGACACCGACGGGCGAAGCAGCTGATGGTGGCCTGGGGACACGTGTCCATGGCGTGATAGCGGAGCAAGCTTGGGAGAGAGCGAGGCTGAACTGTGTCTTCCCCTCAGCCCAATCCATCGCTGGGAGGAGGAGAACCCGGACGAGCTTCCCGACGCGGTGTCCCTGCTAGAGGAGCAGGAGCTCCTCCATGAAGAAGGTAAAGGGGGGAGGGCGTGCGTCAGTTGCCCGCCGAGGAAGGTTGGCAGGCAGGGGCGATGGACCTTCTCCCTAAACCTCGGGATGACCCGAAGGGGCCTACGGTGTTTTACATGTGCCTCCATATGAGTCTGTGTCGGGCACTATACAGCGTCTATATCACAATATTATATATCTATATATATAATTCACTAAGCCGCTGACAAATAGCCACCCATGGAAAGCACGCACCGACAAGTAGCCACCCATGGAAAGCACGCAAGACAGCCACGCCCACCGTATATTACTCACTAAGCCGCCGACATGTAGCCACCCATGGAAAGCACGCAAGACAGCCACGCCCACCAACTCTACGACCATTGGATACGACGACAACTCGCAGAGCCACACCCACCAACTCGGACGCAGCAACTCACAACACCGGGTGTCATTCACGTTCGTCTCTGCTAGACTCCAAATGCACCTCTGAGCCACGTTGACTTTTCATTAGTCAACCTCAGTGGAACCTCGTTTCACACAGAGGCAGCGCGAGAGAGAGCTGCGCACACACACAGGCAGCGCCAGAGAGAGACAGAGGCACACACACAGGCAGCGCCAGAGAGAGACAGAGGCACACAGGTAGCTCGAGACAGAGAGCCGCGCACACACACAGGCAGTGCCAGAGAGAGACAGAGGCACACACACAGGCAGCTCGAGAGAGAGAGCCACGCACACACACAGGCAGCGCCAGAGAGAGACAGAGGTACACACACAGGCAGCACGAGAGAGAGCCACGCACACACACAGGCAGCGCCAGAGAGAGACAGAGGCACACACACAGGCAGCACCAGAGAGAGAACCGCGCATACACAGGCAGCACGAGAGAGAGACAGAGGCACACACACAGGCAGCACAAGAGAGAGAGCCGCACACACACACAGGCAGCGCCAGAGAGAGACACATGCACACACACAGGCAGCCCGAGAGAGAGAGCCGCGCACACACAGAGGCAGCGCGAGACAGAGAGCCGCGCACACACACAGGCAGTGCGAGAGAGAGAGCTGCGCACACACACAGGCAGCGCGAGAGAGAGAGCCGCGCACACACACAGGCTGCGCCAGAGAGAGATGCGCACACACACAGGCAGTGCCAGAGAGAGACAGACGCGCGCGCACACAGGCAGCGCGAGAGAGAGGGGGCTGGACTCATAAGGTAGGAAGGCAGTTAAAGAATGCACTGGGCTTGATTTTGTTTTCACTTCTGTTTACAGCGATCGGTTCGTAGTGTGCATTGTTGCAATGCTACTTTTCTTGGTGGTTTATTAAATTACGGATTTTTTCAAATGTTCATTTTTTTCCCTGTGCTTAAAACTCATTAAAAAAAAAAAAAAGTGTTTTTAGCCAGCGGTTGGTAGCGCTATAGAGCAAACTATTGCAGTGTTAGTTTTCTCTGTTGTTCAAGGTTTTCTCAGTGTTATTCAATGTTTTTACATTTAGTTTACTATTACGCTGTGCATTCTATGGTTTAATTAACTATATTTGTGTTTAAAAACTTAATATATATTTACATACAGTTCGTACAGTCTGGAACTGATTAATTGTATTTACATACAATCCTATGGGAGAAATTGCTTCGGTTCACGACCAAATCGGTTTTGGAACGAATTATGGTTGTGAACCAAGGTTCCACTGTATTCTTTTCGGTTATGATGCACAACCGCGTCCACCATCGCAAACTGTTTTACACGCCATGGTCTTAGAGTTGGTGGGCGGGTCTCCGTGAGTTTCTCTTGTGAGCGGGCACATGACCAGGCGGTGTGTATGCTTCGAGAACGAGGGTGGACGCGGCAGGACTATCTAAGAAGAGGCATGTTTGTCACAGATGTGAATCGCTGTATGCGGCGTATAAAACAGTTTCCGAGGGGTATCCCATGGTCTTAGAGTTGGTGGGCGGGTCTCTGTCAGTTGCTCTTGCGACCTGGCACATGACCAGGCAGTGTGTATGCTTCGAGTGCAAGGGTGGACGCGACAAGACCATCTAAGAAAAATCATGTCGCGGATGTGAATCGCTGTATGCAGCGTGTAAAACAATTTGTCGCGGATGAGAATCGCTGTATGCAGCGTGTAAAACAGTTTGCGAGGGGTATTCCATGGTCTTAGCAGTGTCTATACTTCAATGTGAATCGCTGTTTGCAGCGTGTAAAACGCTGTATTGTATGTTGCCCTCTCCAGAGTTACATCTTTTCATTCACCTACAGTCGTATCCTCAAAACCAACCCCATTTGGACAACTGTGTCTTTCAGGAAGTGTTCACCCATCAATACATAATTATGCGGCACGCTACGCCGCAGGTTGGCTAGTAAATATATATTTTAGCTCAGTCCTCTACTCAGACCTTACTGGACATTTATTTTACTCTGTTGTCAGAGGACTTGGTACTTTGGAATAATCCATTACAAAATGTCTGTTTCACTATTTTGGCTAAATATTCATGTTACTTTTTCCTAACCGTTTCAGTCTAAACCCTTTATGAAGCTCAAATCATATTGTTCTACTGGATTCAAAATCAACACAAGCAGGGTATATGCAGTATTTCATTTTACTGCAATTTATGTCTTTGCAACTGCAATATAGCAATGAAAAAGCACTACATTTCTATTGTAGAGCTCCTCTCTAGAGACTCAATATTTCTTTCCCTAAAGTGGTGCTAAAAGAGAACCTTGATAAATAGGTGGGTATAAAGGGTAACAGGCCATTTGCAAAGCAAACCATGCTAAAAAAAACTGATACTTACTGACTAATTTTCTGAAGCAGCTCGCAAGGTGATTTCCATGTGATTCTCTCAAGTTTCAGCAATCCAACCGAAAACCACTCTGATAGCATGCTTTTCAAAGTGGCATTCAGGCCCTAGAAAAAAGGGGGGATCTTAATTTTTTTTATATTTCTACTAAAAATAATTTTATACTATTTATCTCAGATAAATGGTGGAAAGACAACCTTTTACTTTTTAAGCGGATTTAGTAGTATCAGGCTAATAGGCAAAATAATTCCACAACAATATGACCTATCTTTTACTGAACATTTTTAGTTCCTACAATTCAAATTGAAATTCAAAAGTATATTGGTTTTAGGCAATATGTGATTTGCTTGTCAAAGTCCTTCAGTAAACCTGAGCTCTGTTTAAAGATCTAATTTTACAGAACAATACATAGCATTAGTATGATCATTAAGCACTGCTTTGAAGCAAGTGGTCTGTGTTCATCACAGTGTATAAAGGCTCAATTGTTGATATGATCTCAAAGTAGTTAATGCCAATGATTCAGTGTGTAATGTATGAAACTCCTTCCTTTATTCATCGAAAGAACTTACTGCCTTTAAAGGAGAATCACCATAAATTTACATTCGTACTTACAGTATATAGTAAAAAATGCATTCTCAAAATTCAAATGCCCATGGCAAACAAAAATCTTTATCTAGTTTACGATTGGAAAAAAATCATTATTATCCACATTTCATGTAAATTGTACATGTCAAAGTGCATTTATTTTCAAAAATACGGAGATTAAAAAAAATGTAAACACAAAAATTTAAAAATGTAAATATCTAATTACTGTATGCTATGTTAAAACTAGGAAACCATGTGCGCATAAAATAAACCTTGAGACATAGCTCTATAAACACCAGATACACCGATCAGCCACAACATTAAAACCACTAGCAGGTGTAGTGAATATCATTGATTATCTCATTACAATGGCACATGTCAAGAGTGGGATATAACAGGCAGGTCTTGAAAGTGATGTGTAAGAAGTAGGAAAAATGGGCAAATGTATCAATCTGAGTGAAGAGCCCATGGCTAGATGACTGGGGCACAGCATCTCCATAATGGAAGATCTTGTGAGATATTCTCAGTCTACAGTGGTTAGTACCTACCGAAAGTGGTCCGAAATAGGACAACCAGTGAACCCGTCAGAGGGTCATGGTCAACAAGGCTCATTGATGCCCATGGGGAGCAAAGACTAGCCCGTATGGTTCAGTCTCAAAGAAGAGCTACTGTAGCACAGATTGCTGAAAAACGTCACACTGGCTGTGAGAAAAAGGTGTCAGAACACAGTGCGTATCAGCTTGCTAAGTATTGGGCTACATAGCTATAGACTGATCAGACTACCCATGCTCTCCCCTGTCCACCGCCAAACATGCCTAAAACAGGCATGTGAGCATCAGAACTTGACCATGAAGCAATGGAAGCAGGTGACCTAGTCTAGTGAATATTTTCTTTAAGCTCATGTGGACTGGTAGGTGCGGATGTTGTCGTTTTCCTGGGAAGGAGATGGCAGCAGGATGCACTCTGGGGAGAAGTCAAGCAGGCAGATGTAGTGTGATGCTCTGGGCAATCTTCTGCTGGGAAACCTTGGATCCTGCCATTCACGTAGATGTAACTATGACACACAAAACCTACCTAAAGATTGTTGTTGACCGTGTATAACTCTCTATGGCAACAGTATTCCACAACTGCAGTGGCCTCTTTCAGCAGGATAATGCACCCTTCCACACCACAAAAATTGTTATAGATGTGCTGGAAAAACAAGTCCGATCCATAAAGGTCCCACCTCACAACTTTCAGGACTTAATGGATCTACTGCTAACATCTTTGTGCCAGATACCACAGGACATCTTCAGAGGTCTTGTGGAGTCCATGCCTTGATGGCCAAGAGCTGCTTTAGCAGCACGAGGGAGACCTATGCAATATTATGCAAGTGGTTTTCATTTTGTGGCTGATAGGGAGTACAGTACATTAAACAAAGTATGATGGTGATAGTTCCTACAGTTTTAACAAATAGCCGCACTTCCATTTACCAACAAGTCACAAATGAAGCTACAATAATGCTAATATTTTTCTAGGTGAAGTGCTCTTTGCTGCTTTATCATATTTGTTTATCTCTAAAAAGAAGCACTTGTAAAATTAAATTCCCAAACTAAACTTCAGATTAATGTAGTTGCATAATCTAGTTTACATGATGATTAGTTGAAACTCATGGCATTCATAATACCTTCTTCTTTTGGCTGCTCCCATTAGGGGTTGTCACTGCAGATCATTCTCTTCCATATCTTTCTGTCCTCCGCATCTTGTTCTTTAACACCCATCACCCGCATGTCCTCTCTCACCACATCCATAAACCTCCTCTTAGGTCTTCCTCTTTTCCTCTTACCTGGCAGCTCCATCCTTAACATCATTTTCCCAATATACTTATACTTAGGGACAAGCTGAAAGGATGGGAGTAGATTCATACCTGGTGGCATGGATCGTGGACTATCTTAAAGACAGACCTCAGTATGTGCGTCTTGGGAACTGCACATCTGACATTGTGGTCAGCAACACAGGACCGCCACAAGGGACTGTACTTTCTACGATCCTGTTCAGCCTATATACATCAGACTTCCAATACAACTCGGAGTCCTGCCACATGCAAAAGTTTGCTGATGACACTGCTAACGTGGGCTGCATCAGGAGTGGGCAGGAGGAGGAGTATAGGGACCTAATCAATGACTTTGTTAAATGGTGCAACTCAAACCACCTACACCTGAACACCAGCAAAACCAAGGAGCTGGTGGTGGATTTTAGGAAGTCCCAGACCCCTCATGGTCCCCATGATCATCAGAGGTGACTGTGTGCAGATGGTGCAGACCTATAAATACCTGGGAGTGCAGCTGGATGATAAATTAGACTGGACTGCCAATACTGATGCTCTGTGTAAGAAAGGACAGAGCCGGTTATACTTCCTTAGAAGGCTGGTGTCCTTCAACATCTGCAATAAGATGCTGCAGATGTTCTATCAGATGGTTGTGGCGAATGCCCTCTTCTACGCGGTGGTGTGCTGGGGAGGCAGCATTAAGAAAAAAGACGCCTCACGCCTGGACAAACTGGTGAGGAAGGCAGGCTCTATTGTTGGCATGGAGCTGGACAGTCTGATATCTGTGGCAGAGCAACAGGCGCTCAGCAGGCTCCTATCAATTATGGAAAATCCACTGCATCCACTAAACAGTGTCATCTCCAGACAGAAGAGCGGCTTCAGCGACAGACTGCTGTCACTGTCCTGCTCCACTGACAGACTGAGAAGATCGTTCCTCCCCCAAAGTATGCGACTCTTCAATTCCATTGGGGGGGGGGGGGGGGGTAAACATTAACATTATATAAAGTTATTGTCTGTTTTTTACCTGCATTATTATCAATCTTTAATTTAATATTGTTTTTTGTATCAGTAAGGTGCTGTTGGGATTAATAAAGTATCTATCTATCTCTCCTCTGCCCATGACCAAACCAACGCAATCTCAGCTCTCTGACTTTGTCTCCCAACCGTCCAACTTGAGCTGACCCTCTAATGTACTCATTTCTAATCCTGTCCATCCTTGTCACACCCAATGCAAATCTTAGCATCTTTAACTCTGCTACCTCCACCTCTCTCTCCTGCTTTCTGGTCAGTGCCACCGTCTCCAACCCATATAACATAGGTGGTCTCACTACTGTCCTGTAGACCTTCCCTTTCACTCTTGCCGATACCCATCTGTCACAAATTACTCCTGACACTCTTCTCCACCCATTCCACCCTGCCTGCACTCTCTTTTTTACATCTCTTCCACACTCCGTTACTCTGTACTGTTGATCCCAAGTATTTAAACTCATCCACCTTCGCCAACTCTACTCCCTGTATCCTCACCATTCCACTGACCTCCCTCTCATTTACACACATGTATTCTGTCTTGTTCCTACTGACCTTCATTCCTCTCCACTCCAGACCATATCTCCACCTCTCCAGGGTCTCCTCAACCTGCTCCCTACTCTCACTACAGATCACAATGTCATCAGCAAACATCATAGTCCACGGGGACTCCTGTCTAATCTCAACTGTCAACCTGTCCATCACCATTGCAAATAAGAAAGGGCTCAGAGCCGATACCTGATGTAATCCCACCTCCACCTTGAATGCATTCATCATTCCTACCGCAGACTTCACCACTGTCACACTTCCCTCTTACATATCCTGTACAACTCTTACATACTTCTCTGCCACTCCCAACTTCCTCATACAATACCACAGCTCCTCTCGAGGCACCCTGTCTTATGCTTTCTCCAGGTCCACAAAGACACAATATAACTCCTTCTGGCCTTCTCCATACTTCATCAACATCCACAGAGCAAGCATCGCATCTGTGGTGCTCTTTCTTGGCATGAAACCATACTGCTGCTCACTAATCATCACTTCACTTCTTAACCTAGCTTCCACTACTCTTTCCCATAACTTCATGCTGTGGCTCATCAATTTTATCCCTCTGTAGTTACTACAGTCCTGCAGATTCCCCTTATTCTTAAATATCGGCACCAGTACACTTCTTCTCCATTCCTCAGGCATCCTCTCACTTTCCAAGATTCCATTAAACAATCTGGTTAAAAACTCCACTGCCATCTGGACTAGGGAATCCATTCTCAGACTGGTTTATCCATTCCCGGGAATTCAGGAATCCCGCATGTCATTCCCAGGAATCCCAGGCTCCCAGGGATGACACAGTGCACGGGCATCTCACATATGAACGGTTTTAGAACAACCGACACTTATTTTTAATAAAACTACTGGAATATGTTGACACAAATAAAAGACTAACCTTATCTACAAGCAGTTCATGCTGTCATATAAGTACATGTATCTTTAGTTGCGGTAATAAGAGCGTAGAAAGCACAACGTGGCCAGCGTGTGGTTGTCCAGGCGAGAGCACACCTTCATGCAGAGTACACCAGCCGCTGAGAAAGCATGCTCTGCCTTCACTGAAGTAGGCGGCATAGTCATCAGATACTGATACACTTATTCTAAACAATGCCCATGCTTGCCGTTGCTCTGAAACACCACCATTTCAGCTTTTACTGATGCATCCAGTTTCTTGTCATCATTCTGTGATGGCAAGTTTCTTGGCACAGATAATGCGGATGCAACAGACTGACACATTGCAATTTCAAGTTCCTGTTCAAAGCTGTCAACAGCACAGACGTCAATGAACTCTGCCCCGTCCCCGTCCTGGCATTTGTGAGCTGCACTTTTACACGCTATATATGCGAGCTTGGCCGTTCCCGTTTTCCCGGGAATGGATTCCCTAATCTGGACCAATGGGTTTTCCATTCTTCATCCTTTTCATCGCTGTCCTTACTTTCTCCCTGCTAATCCATTGCACTTCCTGATTCACTATATCCACATCATCCAACCTTCTCTCTCTCTCTCTCTCTCTCATTCTCTTCATTCATCAGCCTCTCAAAGTACTCTTTCCATCTGCTCAACACACCCTCCTCACTTGTGAGTATGTTTCCATCTTTATCCTTTATCACCCTAACCTGCTGCACATCTTTCCCAGCTCGGTCCCTCTGTCTAGCCAGTCGGTAAAGGTCCTTTTCTCCTTCCTTAGTGTCCAGCCTCTCATACATCTCATCATACGCCTTTTCTTTAGCCTTTGCCACTTCTCTCTTCACCTTGCGCATTATCTCCTTGTACTCTTGTCTACTTTCTGCATCTTTCTGACTATCGCACTTCTTCTTTGCCATCCTCTTCTTCTGTATACTCTCCTGTACTTTCCCATTTCACCACCAGGTTTCCTTTTCCTCCTTCCTCTGTCCAGATGTCATGCCAAGCACCCTTCTTACTGTCACCCTTACTACTTCTGCTGCAGTTGCTCAGCTGTCTGGCAACTCTTCACTGCCACCCAGTGCCTGTCTTACCTCTTCTCAAAACTCAACCTTGCAGTCTTCCTCTTTCAACTTCCACCATTTGATCCTTTGGTCTGCCCTCCCTCTCCTCCTCTTTTTATTTATCTCCAACATCATCCTACAGACCACCATCCTATGCTGCCTAACTACACTTTTCCCTGCCACCACTTTGCAGTCTTCAATCTCCTTCAGATTGACTCTTCTGCATAGGATATAATCTACCTGTGTGCATTTTCCTCCACTCTTGTACATCACCCTATGTTCCTCCCTTTTATTAAAATATGTATTCACCACAGCCATGCCCATCCTTTTTGCAAAATCCACTATCCTTTGTTCTTCTTCATTCCTCTCCTTGACACCATACCTACCCACCACCTCCTCATCTCCTCTGTTCCCTTCACCAACATGTCCATTGAAATCCGCTCCAATCACCACTTTCTGTCCCACTGGTACAATGCCCATCACCTCATCCAACTCACTCCTGATATCTTCATTCTCATCCATTGAACACCCAACTTGCAGGGCATATGCACTGACAACATTTATTATCACACCTTCAATTTCCAGCTTCATAATCATTACTCTGTCTGACACTCTTTTCAAAAGGTTATACCGGCTCTTTACTACGAAACCAGAGCCCAACAGCATCAATGAGCAAAGTTAGTTGGGCAGCGTCCATGTGATTCATGGACTTCAGTGGCAATGGAGTCTTATGTTACAGTGACAGCACATTAGATTAACGAGGACTGACAGATTATCTCCCATGTGCTGTAGACGAGAGCTGTGTTTGAGACTCACACGGGTGCGAATCTGGCGGAGCTACTGTTTCATGTTGTGGAAGAATGGCAGCTATCAGATAAAGATGTGGTGCTCGTGACGGACAATGCTTCAAACATGTTGGTTGCAGCTCAAGTTGGAAAATTCCAGCATATAAGATGCTTCGCCCATACGCTGAATCTTGCCTCTCAGTGGGCATTTAAAGTTGCCACACTCACCAGACTTCTGGGAAGAATCCGATGTATATCGACATTCTTCCATCACAGCACTACAGCCAGCCAACCTTTTGAAAGTGAACCAGAAATGCTTGGGCTTAAAAAATCAAAAACTTCTTACTGATGTTTCAACAAGGTGGAACAGTTCATACGACATGACATGATCCAGTGGTTTCTGGAACAGCAACCTGCAATTTGTGCCACCTTGCTATCACCAGAAGTTCGAAGAGGAGAGTCAGACCTCTGCACACTGAATTAAACAGACATGTCAAATGCAGAGGACGCTGTGAGGGCATTAATCCAATGAAGGATGCAAACATGCTGATGTCAGAAGAGTGTAATCCAATTGTCTCTCTCATTGCTCCTCTCACCACACAACTTCTCCAAAACATGACAGACACCATCAGAGACTCAACCATGATTCACGAGATCAAAAATGCTGTCAGACCAGTGAGGCAGAGAAGAAGATCCTTCATACAGCCTCTGCCCTGGATCCTCTCTGTAAGGGATTGCCTTTTTTAACAGAGAAGGAGAAATTGGATGTATACAGAGGTGTGACAGAGGAGGCAGCATCCTTGAAGGTAATAAATCATGTATATTGTGAAATTTATAAAATTATAAACTGATCAAAACAGTATTATAAAATGATATAATACAATTATAAATAATCATTACAGTAAAAGTTTTAAGATTGAATAAGAACACAAATAGGTGCGAGCTGTCGCATTGACTGAGTACACTATCTGCTATTGATTTTTTCTATTTTCTATTTTTTTTGGTCTAACACAGAACAAGTGTATTCTTAGCAGGGGGACAAAAGTGGTTGAAGTGCCTGAGGGAACAGAAACTCTGGAAGAAAAAACACCAATGGAAGGTGCCCCCTCTTCTCCCAAAAGAAATGTCTCATCGCTGCTTGTGAGTTTGCTGGGACAGTCTTTCAGTGATACTGAAGGTAAAGTAGAATCCAAGACCCCCTATGCAAGGGCTGAAGAGGAAATGAACAGGTATTGAAAAGCCTCCTCCCTGCCTCTGACTGAGGACCCCTTGATTTGGTGGCAGGTACACAAGGTCACATTTCCCCTCCTTTTCTCGGCTGTCAAAACTATACTTACGTATCCTTGGCACAAGCGTATCTGCAGAGCATATTTTCTCCATTGCAGGAGATGTGGTCACTGCAAAAAGATCCACTCTCAAACAAAGAGCATGTAGATCAACTGGTGTTCTTGCACAAAAACCTACAAATTAGCAAATGCTAAAACCAGTGTTTGTGATGTTTTGCACTTTCAAAAAGTGCCCAGTGCTGATGTTAAAGATTTTATTTTGTGTAGTTCTTATTTTGTATTTTGCACAATAGTAGTATCTGCAGAGCAGGTTTTCCCCACAGCCAGAGATGAGGTCACTGCAGAAAGATCCACCCCCAAACCAGAGCATGTTGTTCAACTGGTGTTCATATTCAAAAGTCCCAAATGCTAACTACAAATTGGCTAATTTGTAATTTGTAAATTTATCTTTGTAATGTTGTGCACTTTCAGGAAGTGCCTTGTATATAATGCTGTTATTTTATGTTATAGATTTTATTTTGTATATCATAGCACCGCAGAATTTTTTGTTTTTGAAGACTAAGCATATTCATACAAGATGTAGGATAGGCCTATGCTGTTCATTTCTATTTACAATTTAATGTAATGGTCACAATTTCTGTTTACATTTTGATAAGCTATTTCTATATTATTTATTTCTGTTTACAATTTAATGTCTTCTTCTTCTTTCAGCTGCTCCCATTAGGGGTTGCCACAGCAGATCATCTTCTTCCATATCTTTCTGTCCTCTGCATCTTGTTCTGTTACATCCATCACCTGCATGTCTTCGTAATTGTCACAATTTCTGTTTACATTTTCAGGTTTTGTTAAATAAAAACTGGAGCTTACATCTCACTGCTTGTATTTGTATTTGAAAACATAATGTGAAGTAATGTAGAAAAATTGATGGGCTGCATCGTGATGCATCAAGATATCGAATAGAATTGTTGACATGATAATCGTAATCGTTTACACCTCTAACCTTAACCCGGTCGGCCATAAACCTGTGCATAACTGTATTTGAACCCTTGCTTTACTGTTTGAATGTCTTTTACATTTGCCCAACCTAAAATCACTACAAACTAGCTCCTTCTCACATAGTTTTTCTCTCTCTCTCTCTCACACACACACAAACATTTAAACAAATGGTGTAAATGTGTTGAAGTAAAAATTAAATTGTTTGTTTACACAATGTACATTTTTAATAAAATAGTGGAAATCAGTTTGCTACCAACAACTACTACCACCTTTGCTATAGAATATGGAGAAGTATGGGGAACTTTTCCCCCCATTTTAAAAAGGTATATATATTTTTAGATATAAACAATAAATTGTGCAAATTTAAATATAAATAGATAGTTCATTGCAAATTGTAGCATATCTCTCTATTATGGAAAAAAAAAAAAACTTGCGACGAGACATGATCTTTTGAAGAGAAACAGAGACACTTTCATTTCCCGCAAGACAGACAAGTCACGTCATACTTGCAACCTTCAGACGCAAGTCCCGTGATACACATGCAGAGCAGGTTAGAGTTAATGGAAGTAGGAAAATTCGAAAGTCTCAAAAAATGAGAGTAAAGATAGCATTAGCGCAAACAAACTGAAAATATTACACGGGGAAATAACAGAACATTGAAGAGAGATCAAATATTCAGGTGCTGTACTGGCTTGTAAACGTTTGAAGCGCCTCATGAAATGCAGATCACGTGGCATGCAGCAGCAGCAAACCATCTGCTTCTTGAGCAAAGAGGAGGTGAGAAAAACACCAGTTACTTGTTTCCCAATGTATCACCGTGTAAGAAGGGTTTCGGAGGAGCGGCCACATCTCTTTGGGGTGAACTCAGCCACCCTCTTCTCAAAAGCGCCTACCGCCAGCATGGGGGGGGGGGTGAGGGGGGGGGGGGGGTAGGGCTTGTAGATGAGCAAATTGCAGATCACTCGTGATGGCAGCAGCAGCAGCACGCCAGCAGCTGCTTGAGCAAAGAGAAGAAAAAAAAAATGTTATTTGTTTCCCAATGTATCACTGTTTAAAAAGGGTTTCGGAGAAGCAGCCACTGGCAGGGGGTGAAGCCCCCTAGTAAATAAGCTGAAAGGCTACAAGTTATAACTGTTTACTAAAATGAATCATAACAAAATTATCAAACATTTTCTAAAACTTAAATCATGGATGTGGATAGTAAAACTGACAAGAGAACCAGAACTGCAAAAATATCATGGTGCTCTGTTTTAAGTGTGTTTACAAACTATTTATACAGTGGAACCTCGAGATACGAGCACCTCTGTATACGAGAAATTCAAAATACGAGGAAAGTATGAGCGAAAAATTCAGCTCTAAATACGAGCATTGGCTCGCGTAACGAGCCACGAGCCGGGCTGTGGGTATAGCTCGCGGCTTAGCAAGGGGGCGTGGTAGCAGTTGCGAGCCGCGATCTGCGGTGTCTGCGTTTCTCACTTAAGTGCACAGGTGGGAAACTGCTCACATCCATGATTGTTCCTATGGATGATGGGCTGCAGCTGCCATGTCCTCCCCGCATATATAGAGAAGCGCGAGCCGGTTAAGGGGGAGAAAAAGTAAAAGGGAGAGAGAGAGAGAGAGAGAGAGAGAGAGAGAGAGAGAGAGAGAGAGAGAGAGAGAGAGAGAGAGAGAGAGAGAGAGAGAGAGGGCAGGCAGGCAGGCGAGTGCAGGCTCGCGTGTAGCTGAACAGGCGAGCCAAACAGCTGAAGCAGGACGGTGTAGAGAAGGTCAGCTGCATTAAGAGTGTCTCGCCTGTTGCAGAGCCCGCAGGTGAGACGCTAACAGAGAAGAAGCACCGGGGATTGTCGTCTGTTTTTTAAAGACTGCATCCTTTTGACGTTTTAACCTCGTGTTAAAGGATTGTTATTCTTGTGTATTTTAAACCTCCACTTCACAACTGTTTTAAGGATTATTTATTTAAAGATTTATTGAATGCTCTACTGCACTTTGGACACCTGTTTTGATTCTTTTAATAATCAGTTATATTATTTACCAGTGTTATTTATTAAAGGTAGACTACAGTATATATAATTTATCAGTGTTATTTGTTAGGAAAATTGATTTTTATGTTAATATATTTGGGGTGCAGAACGGATTAACTGGATTTCCATTATTTTCAATGGGGAAGTTTGTTCTAGATACGAGAAATTCGCTATACAAGCTCAGTTCTGGAACGAATTAAACTCGTATCTAGAGGTTCCACTGTATTTGATAATGTAATCACTATTTTTCTAACTTCGAAATAACATTATCTTCAATATTATTGAATTATCTCAGTGTTGTTCAATTATCTCTTTTTTATTATTCATACAGGTCATTAAATGGGCAGCATCAATTTTTCCAAGACGTCTGTACTGTATGTACACTGTAACTGTAACTAAGGGAAGAAACTGTTCAATTATCACCCAGAAGAATGTTATCCAATGAAATAGATTTTTGGAATTTTGGGAACCTTGCAGAGCATAAGCACAAATTTACTTGTCCACGTTGGTCTATCTAGATAGTGTTAGTGATACTTTTTTAATGTTTTTTACAAATGTATTTTTTATACTTCTTTTTTGATGTTAATACTGTAGTAGCACCTACAGTTAGGTCCATAAATATTTGGACAGAGACAACTTTTTTCTAATTTTGGTTCTGTACATTACCACAATGAATTTTAAATGAAACAACTCAGATGCAGTTAAAGTGCAGACTTTCAGCTTTAATTCAGTGGGGTGAACAAAACATTGAATAAAAATGTGAGGCAACTAAAGCATTTTTTTAACACAATCCCTTCATTTCAGGGGCTCAAAAGTAATTGGACAAATTAAATAACTGGAAATAAAATGTTCATTTCTAATACTTGGTTGAAAACCCTTTGCTGGCAATAACAGCCTGAAGTCTTGAACTCATGGACATCACCAGATGCTGGGTTTCCTCCTTTTTAATGTTGATCTTGGTTTCATCTGTCCAAAAGAATGTTTTTCCAGATCTGTGCTGGCTTTTTTAGATGTTCTTTAGCAAAGTCCAATCTAGCCTTTCTATTCTTGAGGCTTATGAGTGGCTTGCACCTTGCAGTGCACCCTCTGTATTTACTTTTATGCAGTCTTCTCTTCATGGTAGTCTTGAATATCGATACGCCTACCCCCTGGAAAGTGTTGTTCACGGGTTTCTCTTCACCATGGAAATGATTCTGCGATCATCCACCACTGTTGTCTTCCGTGGACATGCAGGTCTTTTTGCGTTGCTGAGTTCACCAGTGCTTGCTTTCTTTCTCAGGATGTACCAAACTGTAGATTTTGCCACTCATAATATTGTAGCAATTTCTCGTTTGGGGTTTTTCTGTTTGCGCAGCTTAAGGATGGCTTCTTTCACCTGCATGGAGAGCTCCTTTGACCGCATGTTGTCTGTTCACAGCAAAATCTTCCACATGCAAGCACCACACCTCAAATCAACTCCAGGCCTTTTATCTGCTTAACTGATAATGACATAACGACGGACTTGCCCATACCTGCCCATGAAATAGCCTTTGAGTCAATTGTCCAATTACTTTTGAGACCCTGAAATGAAGGGATTGTGTTAAAAAAATGCTTTAGTTGCCTAACATTTTTATGCAATCGTTTTGTTCACCCCACTGAATTTAAGCTGAAAGTCTGCACTTCAACTGCATCTGAGTTGTTTCATTTAAAATTCATTGTGGTAATGTACAGAACCAAAATTAGAAAAAAGCTGTCTCTGTCCAAATATTTATGGACCTAACTGTACTTGATTACATTTTACCAATATGGCAAGCTCCAATTCATTGTTCAAGTCATATTTTACACATATAAGTGGCATGTCACAAAGAACAGATATTCAACTTTCTTCCAGCACAGGTTTAGCCTTCATAAGAAAACAGGAGATAACATTTGGCTGTACACCACCACATGGGTGGGAGATTACTGGCTACTGGTCAGGCCTCTATGACGTCTCTTGAATGGATAAACTAGCCCCAGCTTCCCCAAATAGTGACCATGTGCCAACAACTGCTAGCCTGCAAATGTTTTGATTTTTAATCTTCACCATACCAATATGTTAAATCTTTCTATTAATGTTGTTATCCACATTCTTGTTCCTGTTTGGTGCTTCACTTTCTTGCTTGGTTAGACCATTAAAACCAATTACAAAATATAGAACATTATGCATGAATCCAACAGTTTGTTTTTGTTTTGTTTTTTTACAGTACTGTATGCTGCAAAATTAAGTAAAATGTAAATTTTCCTTTGTTTTGGCAACACTAAAACAATGTTTAGTACTGCTACCTCAGAGTTGCAAAGACCTAATTTTCACTTTTTCTCAGTGTATGCATAGTGTTACCTTCAGGTACTACATTTGTATGCCAAAAATGAACATGTTAAGTTAATTAGCAAATCTACACTGGCAAGACAGGTGTGATTGTAGATGTATGTCTAAGTGAGTCCCATGACAGAGTGGCATTCCAAATGTACTATGATCCTGTCTTTTATCCTATCCTATCTTTTTGTGGCTAGTTGAATAGTGGCGCACGTTGGGATGTTTTGGTTACAAAACCGTGCCACCACAGGCAAAAGGTTAGGGAACGCTGGTTTAAAGGTTGATGCTACCCTAGGCAAAGCCTAAGATTGGTTATTTAGATTTTTCCATATAGTTTCATAAATCAGTCATTCTAAGACTGAACCCTAAGTCAATAATTAGTTTATGCAAAATTACTAGTTAATGAAATTACTAGTTAATGGATAAGGTTGGCGTGTCTGGATGTTTTGGTTTTTTTCCCTCAATTGTGGCATGCATTCATTTGCACTGGAAACTTGCATCTCTCACCTCTCTTCCATCTTGTAATTGTGGCAAATGGGGCAACAGAGAAAATGTGAAACATATCTGTGATTGCATACTTGGAATATTAAATAAACATTATGATAAAAATTTGTTTTGGTTTAGTATAATGCAGGTGTCTATCTAATATCTGCTTGTAAAATGATTACCCCATCAAAAAAACAATTATTGTAAACATCTTGTGGGTTAACAATCCTTGGCAGTAAACTACCAAAACCACTAAGGGAAGTCACGATGAGGCCTAAGAGTATTTTAAAAATAATAAAGAAGCTCATTCAGGGAGATGTGAGAAAATGTTTTTACTGATGTGTGAACATGCTTCCAGAACAGGCTTTGGCTCTACACTGCCCTGAACTTGCTAAGTGATTTAGAGGATGGATAAAAAGGTTTGAGTAATGGATTTACGTACAGTATATACTGTAAATGAAAATGAAAGAACTCTTGTAACAAATGAGAACATGCTGAAATTGTACTTTTGAAGACTTTCATACCACAAATGCAAATAACAGAGGTTGTACCTAAAGGAATTAGGCTCTTTAATTTTACAGTAATCTTAGCTTAATTGTAAATGTAAATAAAAATGTTATCAGTCAACAGAGCATACATATACTGTATTATTACATATCCACAAACACATATAGAACATTGGAGAAGCTCAACTACTTAAATAATGCTCCAGACAAAAACTCACCTCAAGGAACCAGTGGCTCCTAAAAGAAAAAAAAATAGGAGCCAACAGCTTTAATTTAGGTGCCAAATAACAAATGTGTAAAATATTAATCTTTCGGTCTCTTAACTTTCTAACCTCCATGTAGGTGTGCCTAATTCTTTTCCTTCTCCTGCACAGTGCACCCTTCTCTTGTGTTTTTGTGTCTGTCTTGATGACTAAAGTAACTGAATGTCATTAACTTCCAAACTATGTACAGTCATTAAGAACAGAGCATTTTACTCAGGCTCTGAGTCACGTGTCACTGACAATCAGAATGTCAATGTCAGCGGGCCATCCAGTGTAATTTGGTCTTCTTTTATTCTTGATGACACACAACTGTATTTACACAGCAACTGATAACCCCGACTTGCGTAGTAATTCTCTCAAACTAAATAAGGAGAAAACAGAAATCTTAGTTGTTGGCAAAAATGGATATAGCGAGGGTATTAGAAATAAACGTGATCCATTAGCCTTAAAAGTCAAGATGGAGGAAAAGAATTTAGGGGTAATAATTGACTCTGACCTCAATTTTAAATCTCATTTTAATCAGATTACAATAACATTTTCACTTAAGGAATATAGCAAGATGCCGAAAAATTAGGTACTACGCTTTTGTTTTTAGTCGACTAGATTACTGTAACGCACTCCTTTCAGGACTACCCAAGAAAGGCATCAATCAGATACAGTTAGTGCAGAATGCAGCTGCCAGAATCTTAACTAGGAAAAGAAAATCTGAGCACATCTCTCCGGTTTTGATGTCATTCCATTGGTTACCTGTGCCATTCAGAATGGATTTTAAAAATACTGCTTATGGTGTACAAAGCCTTAAAGAATCTTGCTCTGTCCTATATTTTGGAATGCCTGTCACTTTATACTCCAAATCATAACCTTAGATCTTTAAATGAGGGTCTGCTTATAATTCCAAAAGTTAAACTTAAAAGAAGTGGATAGGCAGCCTTCTGCTGTCATGCACCTAAAATATGGAATAGTTTACAGTAATCCCTCGCTATATCGCGCTTCAACTTTCACGGCTTCACTCTATCGCGGATTTTATATGTAAGCATATCTAAATGTGTAACGCGGATTTTTCGCTGCTTTGCGGGTTTCTGCGGACAATGGGTCTTTTTACTTCTGGTACATGCTTCCTCAGTTGGTTTGCCCAGTTGATTTCATACAAGGGACGCTATTGGCGGATGACTGAGAAGCTACCTAATCAGAGCACACAGTTAAGTTCCTGTGTGCTGATTGGCTCAGCGACGGAGTGCTGCATTAACCAGGAAGTCTCATCTCACTCATTCAGCATTAACGTGCTCCTGCTACTGCTTCAGGGGCCGTGTCCAAGCGCCAACAGAACATGCAAATGATTGCAGAAAAGGTAAAAGTTTTGGATATGTTGAAGGAAGGGAACAGCTACACCACTGCAGGACACCATTACGGCATCAATGAGTCCACAATTCTTTTTATTTAAAAAGGAGGAAAAGCATATAAGATCTACGGCCGCAGTGTCCTTTAACCAGGGCGCAAAACCAGTTGCAAGTGGACGTGATAAGGCAGTAGTCTGGATGGAATCTGCTTTAGGGATTTGGATTGAAGAGTGCTGGAAGAAGAACAACGGCAGTGCTACACAGTCGCCTGAAGAGGCTCCTTTAGAAGAGCTGTAACGCTATCCTTTGTTGTGCAGTAAAATTAAACTCATCGTTATCGGACAAGTCGTCGTGTCATTGTTGGTGAGTAACCATAATTAATTATCTACGTACAGTACTTATTACATGTACATAGTTTAGTGTCACTGTACACACATTTTACTGTATACAATTTTTCTTGCATTGTACGTATTTATTGCTGGTGGCCTGTCTGTTGTAATGGCTGTAACATATGTGATATTGGAGATGCTCCATATCTTTAAAATAATATTTAGGTTTTACTGTATATAAACTGTGTTTACATACATAATTTCAACGAATCTTACCTAATATCTAAGAGAATACAAAGGGTTTATGCTGTATAATTGTGGGGGAAATGTTTATAATAGTGTGGGAGAGTTTATAAGGGCTTAATATATATAAAAAGAACCATATGAACATATGGTTTCTACTTCGCGGATTTTCACCTTTCGTGGGGGGTTCTGGAACGCAACCCCTGCGATGGAGGAGGGATTACTGTACTGATAGAAATTTGGCAGGCTAATACGGTGGACCATTTAAAAAAAACTGCTGAAGACCCATTATTTTAACATGGCTTTCTTATAGCTACTGTGATGGACAACCGTAATCTCCAATCCAGCCAGGCCGTCCAAAGAATGGAAGGATGGGGGAAGGCAGCTACTTTGGGACACTGCCTAGCTCAAAACGCTAGATGGCGAATTCCTGGCAGCATAGTGGTACATCGGATTCCCGCAAGGCACCATGGGATCTGGAGTTCAGTTTCACAGCCCTGCTGGGTACCGTGGGTGCCGCCAGGAGAGACTACAGGGAGACTTGGGAGTTTTTACTGTCTGCATTGCCCGGAAGTACTCCAAAGTCACGGGGACAGAAGCCCCAAAGTACTTCCGGGCTGAAGAAAAAGCAAGTTCTCCATCTGACCTGTGGACGGAAGGACAGAAGCACTTCAGGGTCAAGGACTATATAAAGGACTGCTGTGAACCCAGCAAGCGAGCCAGAGTCGGGTGGAGGTGGACAAAGCTTGCTGGGAAGTGTGGAGGAAAAGAGAAAAAATACTGTGATTATTTATGGTGGCTGTGGTGCATAGGGAGCACTGTTTGAAGAGGAAAATAATTAAAAGAACTTCTTTGTGCAGGCAGCATGGTGGCGCAGTGGTAGCGCCACTGCCTCGCAGTAAGGAGACCAGGGTTCGCTTCCTGGGTCCTCCCTGCGTGGAGTTTGCATGTTCTCCCCATGTCTGCGTGGGTTTCCTCCCACAGTCCAAAGACATGCAGGTTAGGTGCATTGGTGATCCTAAATTGTCCCTAGTGTGTGTGCCCTGCGGTGGGCTGGCATCCTGCCCAGGATTTGTTCCTGCCTTGCACCCTGTGCTGGCTGGGATTGGCTCCAGTAGACTCCCATGACCCAATGTTAGGATATAGCAGGTTTGATGATGACTGACTGACTTCTTTGTGCTTTTACCCTGTGTCTGCATGTCTGTCTGTCTGTCTGTTGGGTTTAAAGGGGCAGCAGCGACCCCTAGCGTCTTACACTACATTATACTGTACCCCTGATAAACTATTTATGTACTGAATTATCATTGTCTTCATGACTCTGCAATCCACATGTATCCCTACTTTTCTCTGCTGTTCTTTTTCTGATTTTTCTGTGCTGATGATCTGTGCCACCACCACCTGATCAAGGCACCTTGCAATCCCTACGTTGATGGATTGAAGGCAGTAACCCAGATATCCACATGCCATCATCAAATTCTTTCACCGAAGCCTGAAAACCATGAGGACTGATTTCGATCATTTACGTTAGGTAGAATACCTAGTGGGGGCTGGGTGGTCTCATGGCCTAGAAACCCCTATAGATTTTTTTTTCCTCCAGTCCATCTGTTTTTTTTTTTCCATCTTTTTTTTCTGTCCTCCTGGCCATCAGACCTTACTTTATTCTTTGTTACTTAGTATTACATAATCTTAGTTTTGTTTTTTATAACCTTTCCTTTCTTCATCTTGTAAAGCACTTTGAGCTACACCATTTTTTATGACAATGTGTATAAATTAATGTTGTTGATTGAAGTGAGCCTGTGTTTGACACAGAGCTCAGGAAACTGCTCAATTTATGGGTTTTCTGTGCTGATTGTGGGTAAATCCTCCAATGTTGAGACACTGAGTGAGTTTTGCACTTTTGATTTTATTATACTCTGTACAGAAAAGCCACGCTCACACTGAGCTGCAGAAATAGGTAGAAGAAGCAGTCTCAACAATCTGTGCATTAAAGCTCTTTTGACAGTAAGACGTCCCACAAACTGTTTTTAAGACTTGCCTGAGAATTGGCCTTTAATCAGAATGTATAGCATTGTCTGAGAATTGGCCTTTAATCAGAATTTTTAGCAATCTCCATTCTGTTTGTACAACCTTGACATCACATGCATTCATCAATAAGTCTTCTTTATACCAGTTAATTAAATTGTCAGTCTCATTTTCTACAAAAGTGGTTAAATCATCTGGCCATGAATCAAGATAGAAGATTGAGAAGCAATAAATGATCTCAGACACATGTGAGCTTCCTTGCTGTATATTACCAATCATATTTTCATATTGGCTTTCCAGTTCCTTGACTGTAACCATTACTGTTTTCTTAACATGCAATTGAAGGTTATCTTCAAAGCTGCCGAGACTTGCACCTTTGAGTTGGATATTCTGAAGGGTAAGGCCTGTGTTGGTACTACTCACTGACTTTCCTTGCTGTTTTTTTTCAGTCTGTTTGAGATCTGTGTGTTATCCTGGGGCACCATTTTTTTATGCTGAGCAAGTGATTCTAGTCTAGTGTGACAGAGAAACTTATGCAACTTTCCATTTCTTAATGGTCTGTCTGATATTCCCTTTATTGTGAGACCACAACTGTCAATAGCTGTTTGAGGCAAAGTCAAAGAAGGCACAGAGCATACATTTGTACAGCTTTGCTCCAACCATGGAAATGAGTGCCCCCTAACCACAAGGCCACAGTAGACATAAAAGTGATAAAGACGACTCTCTACAACCATGTAAAATACATTTCGAAGAATTTTAGCTATCCAGTGTTCATTTCGTAAGCAGCAGACAGGCGACACACATTTTTTGTGGCTCTGCTGCAGCTGGTGCAATAAGTGCCCCTTCTAGTGGTTAGGACAAAAAGACACAATAGAGAGAAAAAAGTGACAAAAGACTTCCTGGACTCTTTTAAATAGATTTAGATCAATTTTAGCTGTCCGGTGTTCATTATGTAAAAAGAAAAGTATTTCCATAACAAAGTCAGGGGCATAATAGATATGAAGGTACAATAGTAGACTGCCTGGAATAGTTTACCAATAGAAATTTGCCAGGCTAATACAGTGAAGCACTTTAAAAAAAACTGCTAAAAACTCTTTATTTTAACATGGCTTTCTCATGGCTTCATTCATGATATTCTGTATATGCATTTAATTATCATTTTTACTATGGTTCCGCAATCCGTACTAACCCCTACTTCTTCTACTGTTCTTTTTCTGGTTTTCTGTGGTGGCGATCTGAGCCACCACCACATGATCAAAGCACCGTGCTGTCCCTACATTGATGGATTGAAGGCCAGAGATCCACATGACCATCATCGTCTAATTCTTCCATGTGAAGCCTGAAAACCACGAGGACTGATTGAGATCATTTATGTTAGGTGGAATGCCTAAAGGGGACTGGGCGATCTCGCAGCCTGGAACCTCTGCAGATTTTTTTTTTGTTTTTTTCTCCAGCGGTCTGAAGATTTTATTTTTGTTTTTTCTGTCCTCCCTGGACATCGGACCTTACTTTTATTCTATGTTAATTAGTATTGCCTAATTTTATTCTTATATATATATTTTTTTTTTTCTTTCTTTATCCTGTAAAGTACTTTGAGCTACATAATTTGTATGAAAATGTGTATATAAATAAATGTTGTTACTGCCTGATAGGCTTAGTAAAGACACTGCAGCATTTTAACTACAGAGTGTTCACAGTTTGATCTGTTTTAATCTGCCATGATAAATTGATCAGCTGTGCGTTTAATATTCAGGAAAATGAGTTTTATAAGATAATGATGCCTGATGTGAAAATAAGATCCTCCTACAATTTATGGGGTGGTCAAGACAGGCAAGGGATTTAAACTTAAACTCTTTCACATGGTTTTAACTACTCATGACACAGGTGAAATTTGAGTTCCACAACAAAGCCTTTCCCGTGACAATTGTTTTTTTTTCTCTCTCAACACACCCCCCCCCCCCCCCCACCCGGAAAAAAACTACCAAAGTAAATGTTTATGAGCAAGGCACCACATATGGCGTGAAAGTGGAATAGTACATTTGTCTTTAAAATATTTTTGTACTGAGTTCTTGGGTGTCAAGTAATAAATTATTAATTATAAATTATTACTATGAATTTTTTACTAAATCTTATTTTCCATGTTTCTTTGTTGACAAGCTTCCGTTGAAGAATTTATTGGTAACAACATACAGTACACACGCCAAAACATCTGAAGTAATAGCTCACACAGTGACATTTATTTATACCAGTTTAACAAAATTTACTGTCCGCCATTAATTACAAAACAGCACAATAAAATGACAACAACATGTAATACACCTGCAACCTTAAAACGCAGACTTCATCACTGTGAATGCATGTTTACTGATGGACAAGCTGGTATTTTCCACCAAGCATGCATTTAATCGAAAGAGAAACGGCATGCAAACATGAGTGAACACCAGGAGATTTGTGACAATCACACCATAGTATGCCTGTGCCAAATCAGAATGGACAATTGAATTCCACAGGGCACAGATATCTTCTTAACAGGGATCTACATAATGGGTAGATGAATTTCAAATGTTTTGCATTCCTTATGTTTTGATGACTGGTTGCGTTATATTCAGCACTTTGTTCATTATTCTGGCAACAAACATAACCAGCCTCTTTTTAACTGAAATTCACCATTTGGAATACACTGCTGTCCAGTCAGCTGCACTGTGTACTTAGAAATATTTTCGCATGCGTCTCCAAGTCTGACATCATTTTTGTTGCACGTCCCTTGCACCCAGCACGGACGCTTGAAATGTATAAACCAGTCTTTATGTGGTACACGGATATTCAAGGGGGAGCCCATACCAACACATACGTCAATGGCACATAAGCTCAACATTAAAAAAAATGGCCTTTTGCATCTTTTACAATGTAATTAGTTTAAAGTTTCAATGATTACAATTGCCACTGGCAATCTAAGTATAAATTATAATCGCCAAAGCCTATTTTTGTCACATTTGGAACTATTTTAGTCTCGGCCTGTAGCCCTGTTCAAATGGTTTATGAAAAAAAAATTTTAAAAAGGTATATATTGACATGACGTACACATTGACTAGTGAATGCGCTGAAGCAATGAAAATGGGTAATGCTAGGCAAAAGTGTGGTACTGTCATTGAAAAAGCTTCTGGCTTCAATTTCAGAAAACTTAAAAAGCAAAACTCTGACTCCAGTTTCAGTACATGCAAGCCTTAACCATATTTTTAAAGAATATATTACTATTGTGTAATAACTGATTGGCGTTTATTAATTTCTAGTAAAATGACTTATAGCGGTCACCCTCATCATATCCATATTACTAAACGAGAATGGTAAACCGGATATGGACGCAGGGACCTGGGCCGTGGACGCAAAAGACGTAGTGCGCAGGCGCCACACAAAGCCCCCCTCCAACCAACGGAAAATAAGAAATGAGGCAACGCGCCCATAGCACACAAAAAAAAGAAGTTGGACGCAGGCGCCACACAAACCCATGGCACACAGCGCCACAAGAAGCCCACAGCACACGAAACGGGACGCACACAAAAAAGAGGATTCAGACCCACGACACACAAAGCCCCCCTCCACTAGCACACAAAAACAAGCAGTCAGACGCAAGCGCCACACAAAGCCCATAGCACACGAAATGGGACAGACTACGGATTTCACACACTAACATAAATAAGCTGCTGCTTTGCAGTAAGGAGACTGTGGAAAATTGTGGGTTCGCTTCCCAGTTCCTCCCTGTGTGGATAGCACTTTGAGTACTGAGAAAAGTGCTATATAAATGTAATGAATTATTATTATTATTATAAGAAATGAGACACAAAGCACCCCTTCACTAACAGAAATAAGAAATGAGGCAACGCGCCCATACCACACAAAAAAGAGGAGTCAGACACACGCCCCAAAGTGAAACGGGAAAGACTACGGACTCCACACACGGTCACCCATCAAGCCCGAGATTGAGGCTCAAAAACGGAAGAGCAACCAAAAGCGAACACTCGAGATCATACAAAAACCCCAGACATACGGACAACACAACATATTTGAATCAGAGTATCCCCGCCTAACAGTGAAACGGGACAGTCCACAAAACTTCACAAATCAAGCCCGAGATAGTACTGAAAAAGAGGACTTACACCCCCACACCACAGTTAAACGGAACAGACTACGGAGTCCTCAAAGGGTCACACATCAAACCCAACATATTACAGAAAGCGATTTGTGTTTCGGAAAACGGCAGATACTACGATAGAAGCATTCGCCTACAACTCGCATCTGAAATCAACGTACAGACTATACATCACATTCCACGCACTTCTAAAAAAACGCACGCCGACAAACAACGTCATACATAAACAACAAGTGACCGGACTACAATACATATACAGGCGCGACACCTGATGTGTAATAATACGAAGAAACGAACAGTCCGCATATTAACAGTGAGTACGATCCTCCTCATTACTTATCCATATTACTAACGATAAAGAACAAACAAGTCATGAATTCACGATCACAGGTACAAAACGAGACGGCTCGAGTAACGGGACCACAAACACGAACCCGCATGAAAAAAAACAATAAACGTCGGCGCCTACAACGCGCTTCTGAAACCGCGGAAGAAAAAATGTTACGCGGACAATTGGCATTCCTTTCAAAAGATACAGTTGGTACAAAACATGCGATGTCCAGATCCAGAATATAATAATTGGTTATTACAACTGGGAGATGGGACACTCACCAATACAGATGGACTTCACCCAGATATTATTACAATTCCTCAAGCCTTTATCTGCGAGGACTTAGTTACGGAGATATTTGGAACAGCAATCTCATTAGACCAAATACCCCTTTTAACACAACGGACTATATTATGTCCAAAAAATATTAATGTTGATCACATAAATAACCAAGTCATTGCATTACTTCCTGGAGAGGCACGGCTCTTTCTAAGCTCTGACAAAGTTGACTCTGATGACAACAATGACCATCTTAATTTCCCCTTAGAATATTTCAACACTATTAACCCAGCCGCTTTACCACAACACAATCAGAACAATAATCATGCTATTAAGAAACCTTAACACTAAACAAGGTTTATGCAATGGTACACGTTTAGTCGTCAACACCATGACACACAATGTTATTGAAGCAAAACTTCTTAAAGGATCACATGCTAACAATACTGTTCTGATTCCTAGAATTGACCTTACAAGTTCTGACCTAGAATTACCTTTTACACTTAAACGGCGACAGTTCCCCATTAAACCTGCATTTGCCATGACCATCAACAAATCACAAGGACAAACCATGGACAAGGTTGGCATCTACCTCTTGGAGCCCGTTTTTGGACATGGACAACTTTATGTGGCCTTCTCACGAGTTCGACATTCATCTGACGTTAAAGTTAAGGTTATAAATGATCCATGCCAAAGAAAACTCATTCAAGGACAAGACACCATCTTTACTACTAATGTTGTGTACAAACAAATTTTCCGATAAATCTTTACACTGTGCCATGCAGTTTATTCTTTGCTTCCTATGTGCGTCATCTACACCTTCACACTATGCTATATCTCATACATACATCACGCTATTTATAATTACCCAACCCCAGAGGTTGGTGAGCGAAGCGAGCAGGGGGCAGAGCCCCCTAGTAACTGAGAAACAGTGTGATATTAGGTTCAGTTGTGTTTAGAACAGGTCCCAGTAAGCCGGAACTTGAAAAACCCATTTTCAACTTAGAAATGGGACAGGCATATAGTTTTCTGACCAACTAGAAATGGTTCAGAAACGTCATCATTTTGGAAATGGTTCAGAAACGTTTTGAAATGGTTTAGAAATGTTAAGTAAATTGTAACGATTTGAGATGTAACAAGATTTAAGCTTTGAACACAACCTTTCTTAACAAGAATTTTTCCTTTTTTGCTATTTTAATTTTTTTTTTTTGTGTGAACTGTTTTACTTTGAAACTTAACTAAACTTTTAAAAACGAAGATATTTTGTCTGTGCAATCATTTCTGTGTGTCAGGCTTTTGTTGAATCCCATTTTTGAGTTAGAGCAGCTGAACTTCGGTAACTTTGAAAAAACGCAGCTACACCTATCTTACTTACAGGCAAGAGTTTGTTAGTCTTGGCAACAGCAGGTCCAGCTCACCAACAGTCACACAAGGGGTTCCTCAGGGCTCTGTCCCCAGCCGTGCTCTTCTGTATTTATATGCTTCCCCTTGGCCAGGTCATTTGTAGCTATGGACTGGGTTATCATTTTTATGCAGATGATACTCAACTCTGTTTCTAAATGTTAAAAGTGAAACTTCGTCAGGGCTTTCTCAGGACACAATTTGCCTCAGTGAAATTAAAGCCTGGATGGACCATAACTCTTTAAAATTAAATTGCAACAAAACTGAACTCCTGCATATTGGCACTAAAGTGCATCTTATGAAAATGAACTCCCTCACAGTCATTCTTGACACTGATCTCATCAGACCTTCTTCTAATGCAAGGAGTCTTGGTGTCATTTTTGATTTCTTCCTTTCTTCTTCTGCCAACATAAACCACATTAAGAAACTTTTCTACTTTCACTTTCATAACATGTCCTGTGTTCCCTTATTCCTCTCCTTCCCTAATGCTGAGAAACTTGTCCATGCTTTTATCATATCCTGCATCAATCGTTGTTACTCTACTGGCAGGTGCCACTTCTAATCTTATATCACAGGTTCAGCTGATTCAAAACTCTGCTGCAAGAGTCATAACACAGACCAGCGACAGCAAGCACGTAACACCCATCCTGCTTCACCTCCACTGGCTCCCTAAGTCTTAGAGATTTAAACATAAAATTCTATTACTAACCTTTAAAGTTTAAATGGCATTGCACCGGACTACATGAGTGACCTTCTCCATCACTATGTCCTTGTTCGCCCATTAAGGACCTCCAATTATGGCAATCTTTTTGTACTGCATATTAACCTGCACTCTATGGGTGACAGGGCATTTAGCTGTATAGCACCCAGACTTTGGAATGACCTCCCTAAATTAATTAGATCAGCTGACTGTAGTCATTCTTTAAAAAAAAAAAAACAAAACAAAAAATAAAAAACAACTTAAAACTCATCTATTCAGGAAGGCTTTTAACTTAACCTGACATTCTACCCCCTCTTTCAGTCTTCCTTTCTGTCCAGATACTCAGTATAAATTGTGTGTGTGTTATATCACAAATAATGTTATTTGCTAGGCTTTCTTTTAGTACTGAATTTAGTATTTCTTTCTGGTTTATTGTCTTTTATTCTATTTAATGCCTTTGTATATCCTGTACCTGTTTTAATGTTCTATTCAGGAAACATCTGTATCCAGTGTTACATATACCTATTATTTCTTTATGAGACTCTGTGAAGTGCCTTGAGCATGGGAAAGGCTCTATATACATAAAATGTATTATTATTATTATATACTGTAGGCATTGAAACTTGTTAAAATAATAAAGGTAAATGATAAAATAACCTTTTTAAAATACATCTTAACAATTACATGTGTTGCTGCAACATTAAAAATTAACTAGGTTTACATTTTGTACCAGTGTGGGGGCTGTTTTACTAGCGCCTACATTAAAGAGGAGGCTACTCGCATTGTCGTGGAAACGAGAGTACGTAAACTGAAGGATATCACAAAATTCAAAGAAAGATTACCCGGATGTGCGGACTGTCTGTGGCTTTAGCGGCCAAGGCCTCAATGACGTCGCCTCTCAGGTCCAGCAAAAACTTCATTCCTCCTTCCACCCTGCTGATGTGCCCAAACAGCGCTAGATAGCGGGGTGTGAGGTAGTACCTCAGCCTGTCCTCCGCCTGCAGCATGGTCGCTGCGTCTCTCTTCTGGGACTCCACCAGCTTTAATGCTAGCTCTGCCACTGCCTGGTGATCCACTCCGAACTCCTGGGAGACCTTCTCTAGAAACGCCACCTTTTGCGATGTTTCCAGGCTTCTGTAAAAGTTGATAAACTCCATACTGTTTGACTCGGGGACAGGAGGGGATTTGCCTTGGATTTCATAGGCAGGTAAAGGCACGACCGTCCTTCTTAAAACTTCTTCCATTGCTGAAGCGGCGAACGAGCCGTGACGCAGGTGGGTAGCACAGACAGATGTCCGGAAGACTAGCGTGCTGCGATGCCACTTCCCTAATAAACGCCTGAGCTGGTATCGTCCTGCAAGGCAAGATAACAGACTGATATGATGAAAGAATAACATTGTACTTTCTCAGCCACCTACACGAAATACTCTGCATGACCCGGTTGTGATTGCTTAATCCTTCCGGAGCCAAGTGGCCGCGAGTGGGAATGCTGTCTGCAGTTTATGCGTTTAAGTTTGCAATTTTGTCAAAAGACGAATTTTAAAAAAGTGTAGACACATTTAAAAAGTGATTTTTTTTCCTCTGTAGCATATCACAGAGGAAAGACTCAAAGAGTTTGTCTTTATCTCCTTACAAGTCCAAAAGAATAACGTGCATGCGTCATTCATATACATAAGAACACAATTTGTTTAAATGAAAAGCTGAGTTACCGTCTTGTCACCTGTAAGTACCTTTCGCAAATTTACTGGGGTTTATTGAAGGTTTGTCGACTGAAATGGTACACAGTTCAACATAGCTAAATAATGTTTCTAAAAAATTACAATTTGAATACTTTAAAACGTTTATTTTATCGTTCATGATTTCAAATAAAAAAACGCAATATTTCATTAAAGGCGTATACTTAAAAACACTTTTCAAACTAAGAAATCAAAAATGCCTTAAGAATTCCAAAACATACCATTACAGCTGAATCAATTATACTTAAACGTAAAGCACTTCTATGGAAACTGGGCCAATTTGCATGAAAAAAACATAAACCAGTTAAAATGCCTGGGAGTCTTTTATTCTAAGAGCTGGATGTACATATTTTGGAATTAACGTGGAGGTGGGATTACATCAGGGATCGGCTCTGAGACCTTTCTTGTTTGCAATGGTGATGGACAGGTTGACTGACAAGATTAGACAGGAGTCCCCATGGACTATGATGTTTGCTGATGACATTGTGATCTGTAGTGATAGTAGGAAGCAAGTTGAGGAGACCCTGGAGAGGTGGAGATATGCTCTGGAGAGGAGAGGAGAGGAATGGTCAGTAGGAACAAGACAGAATACATGTGTGTAAATGAGAGGGAGGTCAGTGGAATGGTGAGGATGCAAGGAGTAGAGTTGGCGAAGGTGGACGAGTTTAAATACTTGGGATCAACAGTACAGAGTAATGGGGATTGTGGAAGAGAGGTGAAAAAGAGAGTGCAGGCAGGGTGGAATGGGTGGAGAAGTGTGTCAGGAATAATTTGTGACAGACGGGTATCAGCAAGAGTGAAAGGGAAGGTCTACAGGACAACAGTGAGACCAGCTATGTTATATGGGTTGGAGACGGTGGCACTGACCAGAAAGCAGGGGACAGAGCTGGAGGTAGCAGAGTAAAAGATGCTAAGTTTTACCCTGGGTGTGATGAGGATGGATAGGATTAGAAGTGAGTATATTAGAGGGTCAGCTCAAGTTGGACGGTTGGGAGACAAAGTCAGAGAGGCGAGATTGCGTTGGTTTGGGCATGTGCAGAGGAGAGATGCTGAGTATATTGGGAGAAGGATGCTAAGGGTAGAGCTGCCAAGGAAGAGGAAAAGAGGAAGGCCTAAGAGAAGGTTTATGGATGTGGTGAGAGAGGACATGCAGGTGATGGGTGTAACAAACAAGATGTAGAGGACAGAAAGATATGGAAGAAGATGATCTGCTGTGACAACCCCTAATGGGAGCTGCTGAAAGAAGAAGAAGAACATTCCCACACCATGGAATCAGTAACTTTGATCACCACCTTATTGTCAAGACTCACCTGAAGTATGGAAGATTATCCTATCAATCCATCCATTATCCAACCCGCTGAATCCGAACACAGGGTCACGGGGCTCTGCTGGAGCCAATCCCAGCCAACATAGGGCACAAGGCAGGAACCAATTCCGGGCAGGGTGCCAACCTACCTCAGGACACACACACACACCAAGCACACACTAGGGCCAATTTGGAATTGCCAATCCACCTAACCTGCATGTCTTTGGACTGTGGGAGGAAACCGGAGCCCCCGGAGGAAACCCACACAGACACGGGGAGAAACTGCAAACTCCACGCAGGGAGGACCCGGGAAGCAAACTCGGGTTTCCTTACAGCGAGGCAGCAGTGCTACCACTGTGCCACCGTGCCGCCCATGGAAGATTATATGATCCCATATTAAACACAATCTAATGTGTTAATTTAATGGCAGTGCCTTGAATAGGCATGTGGTGCATTTAATTTTGGCATGGTTTTATTATGTTATAATTAAAAACAAATCAACCAAATGTTAAATTGCTTTTCACTAGAGTTTTTTTTGTAGGATTAAAATGCAGTACAAAAGCATACTGTATTTGAATTAACTTTCACAGATTGCATGTAGTAACCTAAAGCAAAATAAAAGATCATGAATTAATCATGCCAAAATTAAATGTAATTAAGTGACCAATCTGAGTCAACAGTCAGGGTAAGAGGTGTTCTACTTCTAAACATTTCTGTGTTCTGGTGTAAAGCTTACATTTCGTCAATATGGAGTGAGTAACCAAAACGATACAAAGTATTTTTTTAGGTCTCATAGCCAAGCTATCTAAATGATGTGTTTTGCATCCCTCATATCATATTGTTCCATTATTTTACTGATGGTCCTGACGAATAAGTTATGATTTTTAGCAAGTACTTGCAAACCATATTTATCTAATATAACCATATTATATTGATATAGGGACGCCCCGGTTTATAATGTCCAAGAGTACTTTGGGAGATTAGGTGCCTTGAATGTTTTCTAAGGATGCTATGCTAGCAGTTGGAAATTCTTCTCCTGTTTCTGCTTCAATTATACCCCTATTCAGCAACCAGTTGACATAGATGAGAATTAAATTCTCATTTACATCAACAGCTTCCACCTGTTCAATGAGACAATGAATCCCCTGATTTATCATCCCCATTCCCCATTTTTAGCGCTGGATGAACACACTTACTATTGGAACGCCTCTTAGCCCAACTGTTGATGCTGCTTACCCCACAATTTGATGTAGATTGGTTATTTGATTATATTTAGTTTTGGCATGATTAATGGGTGGTCTTCAATTGAAAGACACTCAGAGAAGATTATAAGCAAAATGCAATGCATTTGTATTGCTTTTAATTATGATACGTGATCTATGGACAAGAATTTGGCATATTGCATTGTATTTTATACTGACACAAAAATTGTGTGCCATAAAGAAAAGCAATCAACCATTTGGTTGTTATGTTTTTAATTATGACACAATAAAACTGTGCTGAAATGAAATAAACCACATGCCCGTGCATTGCATTGTAATATAGTTAGAACACTGGATTACATTTAATTTTGGAATGAATAATCTTCCATACAGAAGTGCTTCTGGGCGCTGAATACTGTTTGGCCTGAGTGTCAAGGGACAAAATGTTGCCTTCTTATACCCCATCTCACTGTTGCTCAGTCACCCTGTGGCCAAATGTGTGCTGTTGAATTCCACCGTGCACTAACTGAGCCTAGAGAGCCTGAATCCAAAATAATCTAAATAAACTAAATCAACCCACTTTTTGTTTTTCATAATGGCTATCAGTTTCCTAAGACAGTCATTCAACTGTGTTTTGACAGTTAAAGCTATTTTTACTTTCAGCTGAAAAATCCACACTGTAAACTGTGATACATACAATATGTAAACTCGCCCTCAGCTGGTAGTGAGCTTATGTTTAGTGCTGAGTTCATCTTAAGTAGTAGGGCTGTGTCTATGAAGTTCAAAAAATCTTGATCTTGCTGCAAGATTCTCATGTTCAGGCTTTCATTTCAGGCTGACTGAGTGTGCTCTGCCTGTTTCTTGCACCCAGCTTGGGGATGGCTTAATTCAATATTCTGTCCCTGTTGGTTTTATCAATCAGCTTAGTTTGGTTATGCACTCTTGGTGAAGTTTTTTGTTTTTGTTTTCTAATAATCAATTTGAGTGTTCACTGATTAGCTGATAAATGGTGGTAATCAGTAGTTCAATTGTAAAATAGTTCTTGTTTTTTTGCTGCCATTCAGCAATCCGTGGAATCAAAGGATGAAATGATTTAGTTATCTTATACTGTCTAGCACAAAGTTATGTAATATTGTAGAATTCCCAGGAGGGGATGGGCAGCCAGTTAGTATAGTCACCAGAGCTGTGATTTTGTCTGTTGGTGTTTACACAGCAAATCAATTAGTGTTAAATCAGCAATGTAGGTGTAAAATGTTACACTTTTCCAGAGTCCATTTCCACTAAAAAGTGTTGCATTAACACTTTATAAATAGTTGCATTTTCCACACCACTAAAGTGCAACTTATTGAACACTACCTAGAAATAACAGTCTGTCATTGTAAAGTCATAGTGTTAAGAAATTACACTATTTAGTGTGGTATTAATACTTTTTAGTGCTAAATGTTTCACCATCTGATGTAGAAATAACTTGTAATAGTTGTCTTAAATACCTAGAAAAAAGTTGATAGGAGTGACAGTTTTTTTGTACTTCTGAATAAATAATGACCGATTTATTAAACTGACATATTCTAGGAGACCTGAAGGGTATATGTGACCAAGAACATTTTTTAATCTGATTAAGGCATCTTACCACACTAGAGACAAATTGCCACTTTATGAATTTTATTTAACAAAATATTAATGTGAACATAATCATTTATAAGAGTTATGTATGTGTTTCAGTTACATATTTAGACAAAATACAGTTTACAATGTACTGTACTTAACAAAACAAGTTGTTTTCATCAAAAATTTCAACATACACTAGACTATATACAGGTAATTGTGAAACAAAAGCCATAACAAAGGTATAGTACTTGTTTTGTACTCTTTTTTTTTTAGTTTTTTAGTCATTAGAAGAGTTAAACACATTTAATTTCAGCGCAAACACATTCTTTTTTATTACTTACGTGGGCAACATTGAGATTTTTTTTTAAGTCTAGCATATCAGTAAAATATCCAAGATCATCCTTCTTAAGCACAAGTCACAACTTTTAACCAGGGTAATACTTATGTGCTATTTTCAAATGCCTAAGTAACATAAAGTTATTTGCATACGGTAACAAATATGAAAACACTGTGTCATATTTGTCAGTGATACATTAACAGCAGTTAAGTAGTTTAATGATTCAGTATTTTTGCTTTTAATTCTTTAACCTCTAGTGGCTGTCTTACATGTCCAATATAAATATTGAGAATAGTTGTTTGGAAGAATGTATATACACTGCTTAAAGCTTCATCATAGGAGATACTGAATACAAAGTGAGCTTTTAAAAGCTCCTTAAGTGCTCCCCGAGAACTTCTTGCCTGACATGGTATAAGCTGTTTATCTAGGACAATATAAAACCCATTGATCTTCATTTTTTGCTGTCCCTACAACCATAAGGAAAGGTTGGTAACCTTCATTTTGGCAGAGGCATTCATCAATAATTCATCATAACAGAAAGTGAAAAGTGCAAATAATTGTTAAATGTAGATGTAATAAATTACAATTTCTCATATTTAAAACAGAAAATACCTGATAAAACAGTATCATGCTGTCAACTGCTCCACCAAAAGCTATTTTTGTCATTTCCGTTCAGCCAATGGTGGCAAAAGATAGATTAATAACATTGAAGCCATATCTCCATCCCAACGTATGGTATAGTAAAATGTATACTATGAGTTACTTTAAAAATACCAAAGTTTAAAAAAACGGTGTGTGCTCGGATGTATCATAAACAGAAAACATGTTCTTTAAAGTGAATACTTCACTAAACAGACCTTCAATATGTTTGCTACAACAACCCAGCATTTTATCAATGATCATTCACTCTCCAACTCACCAATAAAATCAGATGATTTCATAACCTTCACAAAGGTAAATTCTGCACACTTCAGGAGAATATTTCACTCAGCCATTTGACCCATCAGCAGCCTTGCATCTTATATAATTTTAAACTTTTCAAGCAATTTGGAAAATGTGTCAGAGCCAAATAAATGACTTTGACCTTCAAAAATATTTAAACAACATGTCATCACAGGTTCTTATTCAATTTTTACATTTGTTAAATATTTTACACCTTACACTTTCAATATGGGTCTAACTGAAAAAAATGACATGGAGAAAATCAACTGACTACAGATTATAACATACCAAGCCATTTGTATAGAGGAAAACCTCTGAAGGATGAAAAGTACAAATGTCATTTTCTCTAGGTCATGCACAAATTGTTGGTGGTATTGAAATGTTTTTCATATTTTTATTTCATAAATGGGTACTTTTTCTGAACAATGAAACAGGAAAGATACTGTCTCTCTGTAAGTGTCCCCACTTACAAGTACGTGTTTTTCTGGATGAAGAATTTCTCTCTCTGAACTTGGGTCTCCAGTTTTATTTTCTTTTACCTCCTTGCTTCAAAGCAATATCATGTACTGCACTGTTTTAGACGTCAAGCAAGGTAACCAGTACCACTTTCCATGTTATTAAGGTATTCCTAAAAAACAGAAATAATTTAATACAAAAAGGTAATATTAATTTATTATCTTGTTTAGATACATGTCATCTCATTATGCTTTATAACATAAATAAACTGTACACCATCAGGAAAACAAAATGCTCACTTACATATCTATTTGTGGAAGAAGGATACTTAAGAAAGGGAGAAAAAGTAATTATCCTTAAAGCATAAAGCTTTTTTTGATGGTGCTTCTACCAAAAAAAATACTTTCACATTAAAGATTCTTTTTTGTTGAAAGGGTTAGGAAGCCAAATTAAAACCTCTGTGATTTAATGTTTTATAATCATAAAATGTGAAAACATCCAAGGGGATGCAACAACATCAACATATTGTTTTTTTAATAGCCCAAAATCACACAAAAAATGCCTCAATAGGCTTTCACTAGCCCTGTTTTTGACAGCCCCCCAGCCTTGACACCCTAAGAAGACAAATAAAAACTCCCCAAAAAAATCCTTTGTAGGAGAATAATTGGAAGAAATCTTAGGAAAGGTAATTCAGAGACAGACCATCTGGGCAGGTTGGGCGTACAGTGGGTGTCAAAAATGGGGTAAATACAATACATAAAACAGAACACAAGTAATCCTCTTCACAGATCTAGATGGACAATCTCTCATTGCCATTTCAGAAATACAATACAGTAGTACAAAATACTTTATCCTAGCATACTCAGCTGCAGAGTGCCATGACAACTCTCATGGCAAAATGCAAGAACAGATTATACCACTCACTAAATCGATTAGAGCATTACACCAGCTAAGATGAAAAAATGAAATGTGGACAAAGCAAAAGAGCTGCACTTTCAAAATGTTAAAAAATTGGGGCACTTTGGTGGTCATGGCTCACACAAAGAGCAGAAAAAAATTACTGTACAGTATTGCAAACACAATTAGCTGCTCAAGACATGGCTTTCAAGAGACAAAAATTATAAAGCCATCAACATCACCAGAATTATTCAAGTTAAAAACCCAAAATTGTATTTTTTTTTTTTGTGAAATTACCCTGAGAGTTAAAACACTGCAAGTGTCAATCGCAACCAGTAAGGAGTTAAATAAACTTGAAAAAGTGATTCTTTGTTCCACTCAGAAAGCATACCTCTTATACTGTAGTTGTGACATTACCAGATATGCATCTGCCAAGCTCAGATGGCTATAGTGTAAGAGACAGTGGGTTAGAACTCCTGGTATCCTAGTACTAGACTTGAATATAGTATGTCTGTGTTGTGTAAATGAAATCCAGCATGTTACCGTAATGGAAGGCTATTGACAAATTTATTATAAAGTTACACAATAATGAAGAGATTTATATTAAGTTCTGTATGTAACAATGTTACACCTTCATCTGTTATTATATGAATTTAGTTGGCTAATTTTCTAGATTAAGCTCCTTTGTTTAATCAGGTACCAGATTGTTTTTCTTCACTTTATTACTGTTGGTAAAAACCCACCTAAATCAATATTCTGTGTTTTTAGGTTTTATATGTTATTTTTTCCAAAAGTTAAATTTTTTTTATATGTTATAATATGAACAAATAGTAACCATTGTCACACACGTGTGCTTAGGAGGCAGCCAACAAGCCTCTCTCCTTTTTTTTACCAGAATGAATGAAGAAAAACAATAAACAAATTTACTCACCGACAGTCCTGGATTTCCAAAATGGCTCCTCTTCCGTTTCATCATTTCCGCTGCTGACTCCCACGGACAACGTCATTTTCCAGGCACATCTTGATGACATCATTTCTGGCCCTACCAGATGACATCACTTCTGCCCACATCACTTCCGGTCGCCTCATGATATCATCCGGTCATGACGTAATTTTCACCACTACTTCCTTCTGGTCTCCATTTTTCATAAATACTCTTCTTCAACTGTCTTGTATCATCACCGCTTATGGTTTTGCTCACTATTTAATTGCATTTTTTTCTGAAGATCACCGAACATTATTATACAGGGACAATTCCACAACTCTTATTTTTTGTCTTATGTGAGAATTATTTTCTACACCATCTCGTAATATGGGTGACTGATCATTCTGTGACTGCATCAAATGAACATCCATATTACTAACCGAGAATGCTAAACCGGATGATGGACGCAGGCACATCCGGCAATGGGCCGTAGCTGCAAAAAGACGTACTGCGCAGGCGCAAAAAGAGTCCGCGAGGGTCGGCTGAGGAGCCGAGAAAGGCGGATAGAAGAGGGCGAGAGAGGCGGATGAGGGGCCGCGAGAGGCGGACAAGACCACAGAAAAAAGGAGTGAGCACAGGAAAAATTGAGAAATGAGGCGCAAAGAGCACCGAAAAAAGGAAACGGCACATAAAAAAGTATTCAAACGCAAGCAAAGCACGAAACACATTGCACACGAAACTAGACCCAAAAAAAAAAAAAAAAAAAAGAGGCTCGCGCACAACAGCAAGGCACCCCCCCCCCCCCCCCCCCGCTACAGGCACCGGACGGGACACACACCAAGAGGGGGATTCAACAAGCCCATGGAACACAAAAAAAAGAACACAAAACCACCCCACAGACCCTACAAGCAAGGGACGGGACACACACAAAGAGGGGGATTCAACAAGACACAGGAACACAAAAAGAAAGAAGACGCTCGCGCGACAACAATCCTCAACCCCCCCCCCCACACACACACACACACACATCCATAAGAAGTGACACCCAAAGCCACATATTCTAAAATGAACATCAACACCTTCACACTAGACAGCATAGGTGTCAGCATTGGTGGATCTCCTTACAATAAAGCACTATTAACCATTCAACTGCAGAAAAAGAAACATATTAACAGTGACTGCGATCCTTCTTATTACTTATCCATATTTCGCATGCTGAGAAAGAAACAAGTCATGAATACACGGTCACGGGTACAAAACGAAAAGGAAAGGATAACAGGAACAAACACACGAAAACGAAAGAAACAACAAAATAGACGGCTATGCAGCATAGGTGGATCTCATTACAATAAGGCACTATTAACCGTTCAACCGCAGAAAAGGCTCCATATTAACAGTGAGTGCAATTCTCCTTATTACTTATCCATATTTCTAAAAGAAAAAATGTCTCGACTCCAAAAACGCAAAGCTCAACTAAAGCTTCTAACTAACGATGTACCTAAAAGTAAAAACTTTATGAACTGCATTAGATCCTACAATGGTTCATTTGCTTTTGCATATACCGGAGTAAATATCAGGCCACCAAAAGGCAATGGCCCATACTACTTTCGCATATGTGCACAAATACTGCATCGCATTGGAACAGTGCACCCTGAAACAAATCAACAACGCAAATATGCACAAATCTACATCCTAGATCCACATGACGCAAACTATCAATCAAAGTGCTGCATCGCAACAGGCACGGATTCAAAACGAAACACCTCCCGTCTCAGACATACGTTAATGGCAGCGAAGGCTACAACGGGCTTCTCACACAGCACAGGCAAATCGATTACAGCTCCAAAACAACACGTCCCAAATACTACACATGCAACAACGCGCCTCTCAAACGGCACAAGAAAAACATACACCAGTAAAATTCATTCGGATTAATGAATGTCATTTGCAATCATTGTCATTCAGTTCACTTCCCTGAAGAAACAACTGGAAATACAAGTTATACATTTACACGTTGTTGTCAAAAGGGTCAAATTAGACTGCCTTCTTTACATTCATATACTGAATATCTACAGAGGCTTATAACTGACGATGTACCTGAAAGTGAAATCTTTATCAACTACATTAGATCCTACAAATCGGTATCCACTATGAACATTAACGGTGGCACTGCACATGACATCCGTCTTGAAAAAATGTTGTTTATTGATGAATGTTCAATGGCATGAAGTCACTTACTCAACACCATTCATAAACTTCTACAAACGTTTATGAATAATAATATTCGATTTGAAGGAAAGGTACTTTTATGAGGAGGAGATTTTAGACAGTGATTAGCTATTCTTCCAGATGCCATGCACTCAGCTATTGTTCAGTGCACCTTAAAATACGCAGACAATTGGCATTGCTTTCAAAAGATACAGTTAGTAAAAAAGATACGATGTCCAGAACCAGATCATAACAATTGCTTATTACAACTGAGAGATGGTACACTCACCAATACAGCTGGACTTCAGGCACATATTATTACAATTCCTCAAGCCTTTATCTGCGACAACTTAGTTACAGAGACATTTCGAACAGCAATCTCATTAGACCAAATGCCCCTTTTAACACAACGCACTATATTATGTCCAAAAAATATTAATATGGAAAACATTAATACCCAAGTCATTCCATTACTTCCTGGAGAGACACAACTCTTTCTAAGCTCTGACAAACTTGACTCTGATCACAACAATAACCATCTTAAATGACCTTACAAGTACTGAGCTGGAATTACCTTTTACACTTAAACGGCGTGTACAAAGAAATTTTCAAATAAACCTTTACACTGTGCCACACACTTTATTGTTTGCTTTCTATTTGCATCATCTACACCGTCACACTATTCTATATCTCATTCATACATCACGCTCTTTGTCATTCCCAACACCAGGGGTTGGCGAGCGAAGCGAGCAGGGGGCAGAGCCCCCTAGTACAATAATATTTGAGGAAATAAAGGCTGTTTGCTTGTGCAATCCAGATAGAAAACTGGTAAGAATAAAGATTTTTGTGGCTTTAAATATGGCATGGTAGACAGAATTAGATGGCTTGACATTAGTGTCTGAACAACAGCAAACTTAAAATCATTTCTCAGCAGAAAGCCGTTTTGCAGAATTCCTTTGGTAGGAAGGATTTTGCTGAGTAAAGGGGCAAACAGTGGCTAACAAAATGTATACAGATGGGCTACAGTCAATAAACTAATGTCTGCCTACCATAATAAGACTTTTCCCTAACATAAAACAATGTCATCTTAAAGTATTTTGTGTTTCAGTGCTTTCAATTAAGAATATCACAGAAAACAATATTTTAATATAGGATTTATAATTCAATTAAATTAGACAATTGGTGAAGAGACTGAATGCTTTTGCAATTCATTGTACACAGTATATACTACATATACTTGTACATTTTAAAAAACTGCTCCAGGCTAATGGGGGTGCAGAGTCTATCCTGGCACCAGTAGACACAAGATGGCAAACAACTCTGGACCAGGTGTCCACCAGTGCATTACAGGGTACACAAATGCTTAAACCACACTTGTTCACTTACACTGGAGTCGATTTACAGTTGGTAATTATCCTAATTAGCAGTGCTAACCACTGAGACACTAATACAGTGTATGCAGTATATATATTGTATTATATATATGCTGTACAAAAAAAGCCCTTAAGGCCAAACAGATTATTTTAGAGTTCCTAGGTTTTAGAAACTGACTCTAGATCTGGACAGCAACTTATTCATATTCAGTATGTTTAACTTCTTGTCAAATAACTAACAGAGGGAGAATTTGGCAACCATGGGACTTCAAAATGCATACCACCTGTCCAGAAATAAAATGTCTGTTTATCAGCTGCTGCTTACTAGCTGTTCAGAAATCCAGGTTGGACAGAAGCAGGTAAACATTCATGCATTAATAAATAGCTATAGAATTCAAAGGTTTAGTTTGAATAGATGTGTTGTTGATTATTTTTAGTGGGGAATTTAATTATATAGTCCTGGACAATGAAAAAAGAATAATTTGGCCTTGAAACAAATCAGAAAAGATGACAGAAAAACACTTTCCTTTGCCCAATCTAGTTGGTAACTGTAATACCTCAGGAGTTCACATTATTTTGGCCTATTATGGTCACAGCCAGCATTTGGAAGATAAATGGCATATTTCTGCATCTCCCACACATGCACTTACAAATATGTGGACCTGGACTTGTGCCCATTTTTAAGTCTTTAATGTAAGCATTAGTAGTTGTGGGTGTAATACTGAAGAATCCATTTAGATGTGAATCAGGGACCCTAAAGGTGTTTTTAAAAGGTAATTATAAAATTAATTACTGATTTAAGAGATGTGCTTAAAAAGTACTGATTGTATTCATTTGTAATGTCTAAGGACAAAGCAACTTAGTTATTATAATTTCTGGCCATAAATATCTATATTGCTTGAGGCACATTTGCTTTAATATTTCAATCACTTAGTCATTAATGATGATTAATTTACATTTTTAACTTTATTTCATACTCCCCAGTTTTATGGCTTCGTTATACTGTAACCTAAATTATAGCAGTCCTTTGAATACCTGTGAATGAACAAAACATTACTGACCCCTTGAGACGTCTTCTTATAGCACCATCCTGAAACCATTACTGCAACCCAGAATGTTACATAACCATGTGAACTTCTCCTGGATGCAGTGGATAATGCATCCCAGTTGGACGAACTAAACTGGAGAATCAAGGATGTTTTTTTTATTAATATTTTTAAACTGAGCTTTAACTCAAATTGTACACTAGTAGTCAGTGCATGGTATCCAAAAGAGGGGAGGGTTAAAGAGTAGCATTGGTATGAATGGGAAAATGGGATAACCACACCGAAGTGGCTAAATAGAGGCCTAATTTTTTTTTAACAGAGCCCAGACATTCTATAGAGTTATTATTTAGTTGCATTATGTTGTTAATCTTCATGTTTTACTGTGTTTCTTACGCATTTATTGTTGAATGATAAAGGGCACCAATCATCATTATCAAGATCTCAGTTGTGCCTTCCTTAGTTTGGGAATCACTCACAATATGCCAGTCTCTCTGCCCCTGCAAATTACAATTTAAAAACTAGGCAAAATAAGAGAAAATGTTTTATGAATTACTTCTCATGGTAGTTAATATAATAGTCATTACTAAGAAAATAATGAATTGGCTTTTACATAGAAGCTATTCCAAATGATTCTGCAAAATATTTAAACTATACACCCTGTTTGTAAACATCCTTATTCCAGTTCAGGTTTGTAGCTAACCAGAGCCAATATTAGCAGCATTGTTTTCAGATATGAACCATCCCTGGATGGGGCAACAGTCCATCTCTGGGTATTCTTTTAATAAGTAACTATTGGAGCTTTAGTGACTCACTGGCATGTGTATATTTTTCTAGCCATTCAATCTCAGTCAGTTTTTTGCTCAAATATGTGTTTTTAACAAATCTATCCTACTAACAAATATGTCATTTATAATATATGTTTAATCGATTACACAATTTTGTATTTGAAATTGAGAACGTGGTTATAATACTATTTTCTCTTTTTAAGTGTTAGCCAAAATCTGTCCGTTTATGTGCTAAATGCTATAAAGACACAAGAATCATTTATGTCATATACACCAATGAGCTGCAGCCTATCTTCGGGGAAAAGGTATCTTAAAGTACGGTATAACTGTATAGGCACTTGGTAGGCAAAAATAAATTTTTGCAGCTTATCTGTGCATTGAATGTTTAAGACTTAGTCTAAAATGTTAGCTTAATGTTGTTAAGATGAATATCCTTCCTAAACTTCTTTTTTTATTTCAAAACATTCCAATATATATCAATAAATCATTTTTTAAGCAATTAGATTCAACAAAAACCTCATTCATTTGGAATTGAAAACACCCACGTATCCGAAGAGCGACACTACAAAGACCTCAGGCAGAAGGTGGCATGGCTTTACCTAATTTTCAGTTTTATTACTGGGCAGCAAACATACAAGCCATAAAAACCTGGACACAAAAAAATGAACATACACAGGCTTGGCTCGCAATAGAAGTAAAATCCTGTAGTACTTCTTTATACTCCCTGCTCTGCACTCCAATAAATGCAAGTTATCGCAAATATACTAATAACCCAATTGTGCTTTACTCAGAATATTGAACCAACTTAGAAAGCATTTTAAGATGGAAAATCTTTTATCCGCGGCACCTCTGCAAGAGAACCACCTCTTTCAACCCTTGCAAACATATCCAGTTTTTAATGCCTGAAAAGGTTTTGGGATTAAAATGCTCAGAGATCTTTATATAGACAACATATTTGCCTCTTTTGAACAATTACGTTCCAAATTCAACCTCCCAGCTACACATTTCTTTCACTACCTTCTAATTAGAAATTTTGTTAAACAGAAACTGCCCGATTTTCCTCACCTCGTACCCTCCACCATGCTGGAAAAAATACTGCTCAATTTCGAGGAATTAAACACCATTTCCGCATTATATAAAATCTTATTAGAGTCCCTACCTTTCAAAGACCCAAGAGGATATTGGGAAGAAGATCTCTTAACCAATATATCAGAAAAGGAGTGGAAGGTAGCAAAGCAGAGAATTCACTCGAGCTCCATATGCGCAAAGCATAGAATTATTCAACTAAAAATTATATATCGAGCTCATCTGTCTCGCTTAAAACTGTCCAAAATATTTCCAGGGCAAGATCCAACCTGCGAACGCTGCAACCAAGCTCCTGCCTCACTGGGTCACATGTTTTGGGCCTGCACCAAACTAACATCATTTTGGACCAAAATTTTTAAGTGCCTTTCAGACAGCCTTGGGGTCACAATCCCTCTTAACCCATTAACAGCTGTGTTCGGTGTTCTTCCAGACGAACTTGAAGTGGAGAAGGACATTGCGGTGATTGCATTCACTACACTTTTGGCACGCAGACTTATTCTGTTAAATTGGAAGAATCCTAACTCTCCTCTGATAAGTCAGTGGGAAACCGATGTTTTATATTATTTGAAATTGGAAAAAATCAAATTCTCAGTTAGAGGATCTGTACAGAATTTTTTCAAAACCTGGCAGGATCTAATCAATATTATTTTAGAATAAGAGAAATAACTATTACCGCATTTATTTTCCTTCTCCATTTTTTATTTACCTATATATATTTCTTCCTTTCTTTTGTTTATTGTTGCCTTATTAAAAATCCCTAAGCAGTTCTCCTTTGGCTAAGCTCTCCTTCTCATGGGTGGGGTTTGATCTGTCTTTAATTTTTTTTTTTTTTTTTTATAAATTGATCTATTTGTATGGAATGATTACAATAAAACTTATGAATAAAATTTCAAAAAAATAAATTAATAAAATGTTAGCTTTCCTGAATTGATGCCTCATCCATATTGGTAGCCTCAGTATAAAACACAGTCCAGCATGCTTCACAGGCATCACACAGAGCTAAATTCTTCTGAATATATTCAGGAAGCTTTAAAATAGCACAGTAAGATGACATATATTCTGATGTGTGACAAAACAAATAGAAAATGCTGTGCTAGTATGTAGTTGAAAATATATACTTTGAAACAGGCCTATAAATAACATTTCTACCTGGCACCTTTGAAAGAAACAACATATGTGTAAGAGTGTTTGAGTGGAAGCAATGCATTTTAAGATTACATAAGGCATTGCTTTAAATCCAAACTGATAATCTGTAACAATTCTATGTGAAATAAGTAGTAAATTACAATGTGTTTTGGTTTAGTTTTGTAATGTAAGGTTCATAGTTGCCTGAGTAAACACAAAGAGATGGGTGGATGAATTTTCAATTTATTTTGGATTGCATTGTTGTAAAAGTAATATGGAAAATCAAGATTAAGTCAATTAATAAATGACATTTATTTCATCATACATCAAAAGGTAGTTGTCCTAGGCTAGTGAATATTACATAATATATTGTGCATTAATATAGAAGAGAAAAAAATGGAGTGGGCAGAGTGAAATCACACAGGGAATCTCCAAGAAAGAGAGTGAAAACAGGACATGTCAAAAAGGGAGGTCCTTTCATATGCTAGTCTAAGAAGACAGGAAATCAGTACAGGATACTAAACTTAGTGATTTATGGTGGCTGAAAATCTAACTAGATAGGGACACCCAAGTAAAAAAGAGGTTAGTGGCCAGTGATGAATCTGAAGAGGTTCTTTAAGTACAGTAGAGGATAAGAAACTCGGTAGATGAAAAGGAAACCTCACCCTTTAGTTGAAGTGAAAGGGAAAGCGAAAAGCCACAAAGGAGTGGTAATAGGTCACAAAACTCACTGACATTGGGCAGGACAGGTTGCAGGCTGGAGGCTCTTGGACCAGGTTGTTCAGTTAAGAACAAGGATGGAAAGGACTGGTAATATGGAAATATATCTACAAGAATATTTGATTTTTACACACTGGATAATTAGAAGATACTATGCACAGAAATTAGAATGTATGATTACACACTTATTTTAACTAAGCACTTGTTTTATTATGTGATTTTGCACCTTATAAGACATTATTATTTTTCAAATATATTGTAATCTCACCAATACAGTTTAAGCACTGTTAAGCACTGAATTGGATTAAGTCTTTGGTAGTTAAAACACTGGAATGCACTGATTTGCACATAGTCTTACATGTATATTTTCCACCAATATAAAATGATACCCTGAAAGCCAATGCCAAACACTGGATTGAAGATTAGCAGTAAGGGGGCATGGTTGAAAAGGACAGGAGACAAAGATGGCAAAATGCCAAAAGGTGTTGCTATTATTATAATGAATGATGGGCATAACCGAATAGGAATAGTCTTTGCAAATACAGGGTCAGATGACTGGGGATATTCTCCTTATAAAAGCCTGCAATACGGTTTGAAGACCCGATTCTCTATAATTAAGGGGCATGCCGTTACTAAATGTGATGAGAATCAATGTAACCCTCTAATTATTACGCTTAAAAACCCTACTGTTCATGATACTGGCACTTATATTCTTGTGACTTGTGGCTTATGTCTCAGGAATTGACCCCTTAGGAAAATTTAATATTAGAGTACAGGACCCCCTTCTTTCACCCTCCAATGTTTCCTTTGAAACCTCCACCCCCACCACCATTCCTTTACCTGACGATTCGGCCCCTATAGTTCGCGTGTTAAATCTAAACACTTTAACAAGCACCTTTTCAGTAGAAACTGGTTATGGGGATCAGAATAGATGGTTGCAGTGGGTTCTCTATTCAGCTAAGCAAGTTAATCGTTCTCATTGTTACGCGTGCGCTGCAGCCCGTTCCCATTTAGCTACAGTCCCTTTCCCATTATCTAACATTACTGACCCCGCGGGGTTGCCCTGCCTTCTGTACTTATTCACTACTTCCAAGAAACCCCTCTCTGGTTCAAAGTGTTCTAATCTATCTATTCTTTTTCCCCCCACCCGTCACATGACTACCCCTATGTTTCAAACTCACGAAGGAAATTATACATGTTTCAAATCTAATGGAACGACATGGGTAGGAGAATTACCATTTTCTTTCTGTTCTCAAACTTTTCAGGTCAACTTTTCTCTGAACACCGTTCTATCTTCCTTTCTTCTCTCCCAAACCACTCCTAGATCAGATATTTGGTGGATGTGCTGTAGGTCCAAATTATTTGCCACCCTTCCCCCTAACTGGTCTGGTACCTGTGCTCCAATCCAATTAGTTATGCCTTTTAGACTTCTATCCTTACCTCCCTCTCACTCCCCATATTATTCCACACCTCCTTTTTATTTCCGACATACCCGCTCCCTTTTCCATATGCCTACTAATATCTCCTTACATGGCCCTGGAGTATACATAGATGCTATTGGAGTCCCTAGGGGTGTCCCAGACAGATTTAAAGCTAGGGATCAAGTTGCTGCCGGTTTTGAATCTATTATACCCCAAATTACTATTAATAAGAATGTTGACTGGATTAATTACCTTTATTATAACCAACAACGTTTCCTTAACTTCACCAAAGACGCTATTGAAGGCATACATGAACAGCTTGACCGTACTTCTCTGATGACTTGGCAAAATCGTCTAGCCTTGGACATGTTACTTGCGGAAAAGGGAGGTGTCTGTGCTATGTTTGGTGATGCTTGTTGTACATATATTCCAAATAATACCGCGCCAGATGGATCAATAACTCGTGCATTGGCAGGCCTCACTGCTCTCTCTAATGAACTTTCCACTAATTCTGGCATTACAAATCCCTGGGATCAGTGGTTTGCATCCTCCTTCGGATCCTGGGGACAATGGATAAGATCTGTTTTCATTTCTTTGGTTGTGGCATTTTGCCTCCTCGTCCTGGTTGGTTGTTGTATTATCCCTTTGTTTCGCTATATAATATCTAAGTACTTTACCGCCTCAATGGAAAGGGCATATATGCTACACGAGGAGCACATGTCTCGTATAGCTTCTTCCATTTTCTCCTCCCCATCCCCTTTCCCCCCCCCCTTCCCCTTCATCAACCATTTCAATTTATTTATATTGCCCACATCATTTTGTTCAAAAAGGGAGGAGTGTAAAAACATAAAATGATGTAATTGAACAAAATGTATGTGTGTACAGAAAATAGGACAGAATGATCAAACTTGTTTGTGTTTTGCGTACGTGACAAAAAGCATGTATACTTTCTGGAAGTTTTCTTTTGATGATGTGTGTGACAAGAAAATATACCTTTAGGGTAATGACTTTACAAAATTGGAAAAATACAATGAGTCACGACGCTATTTTTATTGCTTACGTGGTCAACGATCAGGAGATTAGAAAGGTATAAAAGAGCAAGGACATCTGCGCTCGAGGCAGATGAAGTGCGGTGTCCTAGGACTGTGTTTCTCTGTCATTTTACCCTTGTCTGGTATGTATCAATAAAAGGTTTTGACTAATTTTAATTTTCTTCTCTGTCTTCAGTCACAAAAAGTGTCCACAGTAGCAACATGAAGATAATTTTTCAGCATTTTTAGACGAGCGTCCGTATCATCTAGGTGTGTGGACAGCCCCCCTGCTCACACCCCCTACGTCAGGATCAGAGAAAGTCAGTGCAAGAGAGAGAGAGAAAAGTAAGTTGGGTAGCTTCTCAGCCATCTGCCAATAGCGTCCCTTGTATGAAATCAACTGGGCAAACCAACTGAGGAAGCATGTACCAGAAATTAAAAGACCCATTGTCCTCAGAAATCCGCAAACCAGCAAAAAATCCGCGATATATATTTAAATATGCTTACATATAAAATCCGCGATAGAGTGAAGCCGCGAAAGGCGAAGTGCGATATAGCGAGGGATCACTGTATATGTATATATGTATATGTATATATATGTTTACATTAACCTCTTTAACACACTACTTCTCCGCTGCGAAGCGCGGGTATTTTGCTAGTCAAAAATATTATTGTGAGTTCTTTTCTTTGTACATGACGAAGTTAAAGTCTTTGTTTTGCGTTGGCTTTGTGATCAGTGTCTTTTTCTAGTATCTTTATACCTCCTTTTCATTTGATCTTTATATCATTTGGCTCAGTTTTGTTCACCTATCCCATAACACATACAATATCTAAAGCTTCCTGATATATTGCTGAAGTTCTCATTTAATGTTTTCACAAATTTTCTTCAGGTTTTGATTTAAAACTCTTCTGGCAGTGCCTTCATTCTGAGGAAAGTCTAACTTGCCATTGCTATAGTTTCTTGATTTCCTAAAATCTTCACTGATGAGGAATCTGTGGTGGCAGATTTTACTTGTTACCTCTGTTTTTGTTTTTTCGTATATGAAGTATACAGAAAGTATCATAATCATCCAAAGATTCGATGTCGAGATTTTGATGAATCTCAACATTTTAGACCTCCCTGACTTTCTCGTATATGCAATATAGGGAAAGTATTGGAATCCTCCAAAAATTCCATTTCAAGATTTTGATGAATCTCGAAGTTTTAGACCTCCCTGAGTCTGAAAACGCCATTTTTGGAATTATGTCTGTGTGTCTGTCTGTGTGTGTGTGAGTGTGTAAACATGATAACTTGAGTATGCTTTCACTTAGGTCAACCAAATTTTGCATACAAGTATTAGGTACAAAACGTAGATTTCTATCAACTTTTGGACTATTTCCATTAACTGGAAGTGGTACTTTACCTTTTATTCATGCGGTTGCAGAGTCTGATTTATTCAACTTTATTTTTATAATAATTGTTCAATATATTATTAATTTGATTTGATTTGTTATTTATGGTTCTTTAATGTACATAATATAAAAATATAATGATTGTCTTGAGGTTTTCTCCTCAAATATCCATCCCCATATCAGAGTATATGAGAAAGTCTAGGGGAGACCACTCCCGATTATTTTTTTTTTTTTTATTGTCCCATGTTACATGCTGATTTTGCTTCCTTTTGTAAAAATTACTTTCCACATACCATTCTTCTTGGATATTATTCTTGCAGGTTTGTCTGAAATAGAAAAAGGAAATGGAATGCATTCACAATTAGGAGACAACAACAGTAAATAAATTTTAATTTGGAAAAAATAAATTGGTGGAGAAAATGAATTTAATAAAATAAATACAGAACTAAAATGGTGAAAAATTCAATTTGGCAGACTATTAACTTTCTAAACCACATATTCAGTTCTGGATCATTGGAGCAACAGCATTGGACAGAAGATCACAACCTACCCTTGATGAGACAATGCAGTATGCCTTGAACTATTTTGGAGAATTTAGACACTATGAGGGCGACCATAAGTTGCTTCATTATGGTCTTGAACTCTCTAAAACCTCAAAGTGCTAGACTCTTTTGATTAGATGAGGTTCTTGTTGACCACAGACCACACAAAGAGGCACTCATACTGAGCAAGATTAGAATTGCATTCTTTTGTAAAACTGAACACGTGGACTGGCAAATGGGACTACCAGAACAATGTCCAGTAGGCTGCACTGATGGGTCACATGCAGTGAGATATAGTGAGAAAATAAATGACCAAAACAACAAGAGAGAGTTTAACAGTGTAACTGGCTCACACTGTACCCTAAGGGTACATGTCCAGTCACATGGTCCCACTAACCCCAGGGCCATCTAAGAATGCAAGAGACACAAATAAGCAGAGAGATGGAGAAAATATCCTCGGAAAATACAAAAGGGGGAGCTGAAAAAATAAAGGAAAAAATTAAAACACTCAAACAAAGGGCAGAAAAGTGCAAACAAATCAGCAATGTATTTAGACTTCCTTAGATAGAGAGACTGCAGCAGAGCCAGTGTGTAGGAGTGGTCAGCAGCTGGACAGCTGCACAGCTTGTATTTTATATCAGTTGATCAACTATACCAGTGATTCTAAAGTTCAGTCCTGGAGATCTCCCTGTGGCTGCAGATTTCTGTTACAACCAATTTCTTGATCAGTGAGTCATTTTTACCTTTTAATTTATCTCATTGCTTAATTATCACAAACTTTTTTCTTTTTTGTATCAGGAAAGAGCAGTTATATGAAATCATTATTTATAATAAATTCAAAAATATAAATTTTTCTCATATCTGTCGTTTTACTTTTCTGGGGAGTTTGCTCTGTTAATCGTCAGATAATTACAATTAATTATGAGCACAGCAGACCCAAGTGCAAACAACATTGAATGCTTAAGGACAGCAGTTAATTTAGTTGTCAGACATTTTGTGTGCTTATTAATACATAACACCATGTAACACAGTTTTTGTGTCTGTGAAATAACTATTAGTTCCTGTTAGCTTATATATCCAAATGATAGAAAATAACTTTCATTTCAAAATAACTTTGATTTTGTGGTCAGGACATCAATAGTTCAGAACATGCATTAGATAACATTAACAGCCTTTGCAAGAGACTTCAAATTTTTTTACAAAATCTTCTGACTTGTGTCCATATAGTCCAATTAAACTTAAAAAATTACATGTCCTTTTAGACTGACGATTGTAAACTAAGTTACTGTCACGAACAAGACCCCAGATGTAGTCCCCCATCATATTCTCGTTGTATTGTCCTTGGTTTCGATGCTCAAATTCCTTGAGATCTTGGTGGAATCTTTCTCCTTGTTCCTCTGAGTACGCTCCCATGTTCTCCTTAAAATTTTGTAGATAAGCATCCAGAATGTGCACCTTTAGCGACATCCTACATCCCATAGCCTGATAGTTCCTTACTAGTGTTTCTACCAGATCCACATAATTCTCGGCCTTATGATTTCCGAGGAATTCCCGAACTACTGCAATGAACCTGCTCCAAGCTGCCTTTTGGACCTCTGTGAGAGTGCTGGGAAATTGCTGACACTCCATGATTTTCTTTATCTGTGGTCCAACAAAGATACCAGCTTTTACTTTAGCCTCAGACAGCTTGGGAAAGAATTCTTCTAGGTATTTCATAGCTGCAGACTCTTTACCAAGAGCTGTGACAAATTGTTTCATTAGCCCCAACTTGATGTGCAAGGGCGGCATAAGAACCTTCTTAGGATCCACCAGAGGCTCCCATTTGACGTTGTTAATTCCGACTGTGAAGTTGCTCCTCTCTGGCCAATCTCGACGATGGTAGTGTTCTTTGGTGTCTCTGCTTTTCCAAAGACAAAGGTAGCATGGAAACTTGGTGAAACCACCCTGAAGACCCATTAAGAAAGCTACCATTTTAAAATCACCAATGACCTCCCAACCATACTGTTCATAGTTCAAAGCCTGCAGCAGCAGTTTGACGCTATTGTATTCCTCCTTAAGCTGTGCTGAGTGAGCCACCGGGATAGATGGTAGCTGATTCCCATTGTGGAGAAGAACTGCTTTTAGGCTCCTGGAAGAACTGTTGATAAAGAGGCGCCAATCCTGTGGGTTACATGATATCCCAATTGCATCAAATAGACTTGTCACATCATGGCAGTAGCAAAGGTTATCTTGAAGGGTGAAAAAAATGGAAAATGCTTGATGTCATTTTCTCTGACCTGTAACTTGCACGCTTTTGTCTAACAAGTTCCACTGTTTCAGTCGGGATGTCAGAAGTTCGGCTTTAGCTTTAGTGAGACCAAGATCTCTCACCAAGTCATTGAGGTCGTTCTGGTTAGGAAAGTATGGAGTGCTTTCATCAGCAGCGTGAGAAACGTCAGCTGCATCAGTGTCGCTGTCTGAGCTGGTGTCTTCCGTAGACACCTGCATGTTCTGTGGTGGTGCTGGAATGGGAAGGTCAGAGGAATGTGGAACTGGGGCGATCGAAGAAGGGATGTCAGGATAGAACACAGCAGATGCATTTTTCCCAGAACAGCGTTTTGATGGATCTACCATGCAAAAATAGCAGTTGTTCAGGTGATCTGTTGGTTCTCGCCAAATTCTCAGTATCGCGAACTTCATGCTTCTCTTCTCTCCCTGGAACCAACCTTCAAGAGTCTTCTTGCAGCAGTTGCAACTAAAGTGTGGACTTATCTTGATCTCCAACTGGCATACCAAAGTATTCTTTATATGCTGCATTCATTCTTGCAGATGTAGTCAATGAGTGTTTTTTTGCACGCGTTTTGATAAACTCACCGCAAATATAACAAAAAGAGTCCGCTGGATATTTACAACCTCTCGATGCCATGCTTGAATAAAATACAAGTTTAGTTCTCACTCTAGAAATGTAAAATATATCTAATCTGCTCTATCTCTCGATTCTCAGTAGTGATATGCCTAGTACCTGTGCTGCAACTAGAGGGTGAGCTGCTGTATAGATAGATAGATAGATAATTTATTAATCCCAAGGGGAAATTCACATACTCCAGCAGCAGCATACTGATACAAAAAAAAAAAATATATAAAAACATATATACATATACAGTGATCCCTCGCTATATCGCGCTTCGCCTTTCGCAGCTTCACTCCATCGCGGATTTTATATGTAAGCATATTTAAATATATATCGCGGATTTTTCGCTGCTTCGCGGGTTTCTGCGGACAATGGGTCTTTTAATTTCTGGTACATGCTTCCTCAGTTGGTTTGCCCAGTTGATTTCATACAAGGGATGCTATTGGCAGATGGCTGAGAAGCTACCCAGCTTACTTTTCTCTTTGTCTTGCGCTGACTTTCTCTGATCCTGACGTAGGGGGATTGAGCAGGGGGGCTGTTCGCACACCTAGACGATACGGACGCTCGTCTAAAAATGCGGAAAGATTATCTTCACGTTGCTATCTTTTGTGCAGCTGCATGTCAGCTCGAAGGGCACGTATTGATTTTTGCTTGAAAAACAAACTCTCTCTCTCTCTCTTTGTCTGCTCCTGACGGGGGGGGATGTGAGCTGCCACCTTCAACAGCTTTGTGCCGCGGTGCTTCACATACTTAAAAGGCAAACAGCCCTATTGATTTGTTTGCTTTTGTCTCTCTCTATCTCTGTGACATGATCTGCTCCTGACACGCACTCCTTTGAAGAGGAAGATATTATTGCATTCTTTTAATTGTGAGACGGAACTGTGATCTCTGTCTTGTCATGGAGCACAGTTTAAACTTTTGAAAAAGAGACAAATGTTTGTTTGCAGTGTTTGAATAACGTTCCTGTCTCTCTACAACCTCCTGTGTTTCTGCGCAAATCTGTGACCCAAGCATGACAATATAAAAATAACCATATAAACATATGGTTTCTACTTCGCGGATTCTCTTATTTCGCGGGTGGCTCTGGAATGCAACCCCCGCGATGGAGGAGGGATTACTGTATATATATAATTCTGTAAGCCGCCGCTAGAGCGGCACGACACCCATGAAACCACGCAGGAAGGAGCCATATATAGATTCTCTAAGCCGCCGCCAGAGCGGACAAGACACCTATGAAAGCACGCAGGAAGGAGCCACGCCCACCAACTCTAAGACCATTGGATACGACGAAAACTCGCACAGTCACGCCCACCAACTCGGACGCTACGCCTCGGAAAACATGCTGTCATTTCTGTTTGTCTGTGCTACAGTCCACATGCAGCTCTGAGCCACGTTGACTTTTCATTAGTCAACCTCAGTGGAACCTTGGTTCACACAGAGGCAGTGCCAGAGAGAGACAGAGGCACACACACAGGCAGCGCAAGAGAAAGAGCCGCACACACACACAGGCAGCTCCAGAGAGAGACAGAGGCACACACACAGGCAGCGCGAGAGAGAGAGCCGCGCACACACAGGCAGCGCCAGAGAGAGACAGAGGCACACACAGGCAGCCCGAGAGACAGAGCCGCGCACACACACAGGCAGCGCCAGAGAGGGAGACGCGCACACACAGGCAGTGCCAGAGAGAGACAGATGCACACACACAGGCAGCGCGAGAGACAGAGGGGGCTGGACTCATAAGGTAGGAAGGCAGTTAAAGAATGCACTGGACTTCTGTTTACAGCGATCGGTTCGTAGTGTGCATTGTTGCAATGTTACTTTTCTTGGTGGTTTATTAAATTACGGATTTTTTCATATGTTCATTTTTTTTCCCTGTGCTTAAAACTCATTAAAAAAAAGTGTTTTTCGCCAGCGGTTGGTAGCGCTATAGCGCAAACTATTGCAGTGTTAGTTTTCTCTGTTGTTCAAGGTTTTCTCAGTGTTATTCAATGTTTTTACATTTAGTTTACTATTATGCTTTCCATTCTATGGTTTAATCTATATATATAATTCACTAAGCCGCCGACAAGTAGACACCCATGGAAAGCACGCAAGACAGCCACGCCCACCGTGTAAAACAGTTTGCAAGGGGTATCCCAAGGGATCCTTAAAACAATCCTTTAAAACTGAGGTTAAAACACAATGAAGGAAGCAGTCTTTAAAAACCAATAAGCCCTGTGCCTCTTTTTCATTAGCGTCTCACCTGCTTCACCGATGCAGGCCCTGCAACAGTCGAGACGCTCTCTCAGCAGCTGACCTTCTCTGTGCCTGACTCCACTACTGTCAGTCGCCTGATTAAAAATGGCCTTTTGAAGGGGAGCTATGGACCCGCTATACCACAGGAACACATTGCCTTCAAGCCTGCTCTCGCTCACTCTAACGTACCAGCTTTCTCTCTCTCCTCACTCGCTCGCACACTGCACAGAGGAGAAATGCCCACAGCACGACTCCACCTGGAAACCATTTCAGCCACACTTCCACGCCCCTCGCTACGCTGTGAGTGCGATGATTATTTATTTAAAAATGGCCTTTTGAAGGGGAGCTGGGGACCCGCTATACCACAGGATCACCTGTGACATTGTTTTCACATTGTTTTCCTTTTATTTATGATCCCGTCGAGCAGATCAGACACCCAGGCAAATAACACTGAATAATCAATAGCTGCAACTACTTTGCCTGCCCCAACTCCTCACCTGAGTCGGTTTCGTCTGTGTTCAGCAGTGTTTCCCAAACTCGGTCCTGGTGAACCCCTGTGGATGCAGGGTTTTGTTCCAACCAGATTCCTCATCATTAATGCCGGTGAAACTCATCTGGGATAAGTCGGTTTTTCAAACGCGGCCGTGTAGCAGATTAGTCTAGCAGGATGTAATAATCCGAGATGAATGCGCGCCCCCGCGCTGAGTGAAAAGCCAATGTATATTGAGTCCAGAAAACATGATCAGCAAGTTTTTGATAGGCTGCAACAAAATGATGAAAGAACGGGCGCATTTTTTTCTCACAAGCTGGGTGGGTGGGTGTTAGTTAGTTAATTAGTTACTCGAAGGATTTCAAGATTTAATATGCACAAGCGGTAACACTGCAAAAGCAGCCCAAACCAGAAAAGACGGCTGGCAAAAACTGGCCGACAAATTAAACGCGTGTACATTGTACTTACTGAAAGCAGCGTTACGGATTTTGCAAATGTTCATTTTTTCCCTCTGCTTAAAAAACATTATGCGGCGTATACTACGCCACGGGTTGGTATGCAGCGTGTAAAACAGTTTGTCGCGGATAATTTGCCTTTTACTTTAACACGAAGACAATTTCCTGTTAGATTTGCCTTTGCGATGACAATTAATAAGGCACAGGGCCAAACTTTCAAAAAGATGTGCATGTATCTGCCAAAACCAGTTTTCAGTCACGGACAGTTGTATGTTGCTCTCTCCAGAGTTCCATCTTTTCATTCACTTATTGGTATGCCTGCAGGAACATGTGCAACAAGCGAGCGACACACATACACATACAGGCGCTCGCGAGAGAGAGCGAGCGCTGGACGCATAAGAATAATAATACTTCATTACATTGATATACCAGTGTTTACAATATTCAAAGCGCTATCCACACAGGGAGAAACCGGGAAGCGAACCCAAAATCTTCCACAGTCTCCTTACTGCAAAGCAGCAACACTACCACTGCGCTACAAGGCAGTTAAAGAATGCACTGGGCTCGATTTTGTTTTCACTTCTGTTTACAGCGATTGGATCGTAGCGTGCATTATTGCAATGTTACTTTTCTTGGTGGCTTATTACATTACGGATGTTTCACATGTTAATTTTTTTTCCCTGTGCTTAAAAGACATTAAAAAAGTATTTCTCAACTGTGACTCTGAAACAACTCAGTACGCAAGCTATGTTAAGCGTCAACAACGAAGACTCGCTACACCTTAATGAACAAGTGCTGAAACGTATCCCTACCGACAAAGTAACTTTCACCAGCGTGGCCTCCATCGTCACAGACGATCCCGCTTTCAGTCACGGACAATTGTATGTTGCTCTCTCCAGAGGTCCATCTTTTCATTCACTTACAGTGGTATCCACAAACCCACCCCATTTGGACAACTGTGTCGTTCAGGAAGTGTTCACCCATCAATACATAATTATGCGGCGCATGCTATGCTGTGGGTTGGCTAGTATTATATTAAAGATTGATAACAATGCAGGTAAAAACAGACAATAACTTTGTATAATGTTAATGTTTACCCCCCCCTCCCCCCACCCCCACCCGAGGGTGGAATTAAAGAGTTGCATAGTTTGGGGGAGGAACGATCTTCTCAGTCTGTCAGTGGAGCAGGACAGTGACAGCAGTCTGTAGCTGAAGCTGCTCCTCTGTCTGGAGATGACACTGTTTAGTGGATGCAGTGGATTCTCCATAATTGATAGGAGCCTGCTGAGCGCCCGTCGCTCTGCCACAGATGTCAAGCTGTCCAGCTCCATGCCAACAATAGAGCCTGCCTTCCTCACCAGTTTGTCCAGGTGTGAGGCGTCCTTCTTCTTAATGCTGCCTCCCAAGCACACCACTGTGTAGAAGAGGGCGCTCGCCACAACCGTCTGATAAAACATCTGCAGCATCTTATTGCAGATGTTGAAGGACGCCAGCCTTCTAAGGAAGTATAACCGGCTCTGTCCTTTCTTACACAGAGCATCAGTATTGGCAGTCCAGTCTAATTTATCATCCAGCTGTACTCCCAGGTATTTATAGGTCTGCACCATCTGCACACAGTCACCTCTGATAATCACGGGGTCCATGAGGGGTCTGGGCCTCCTAGAATCCACCACTAACTCCTTGGTTTTGCTGGTGTTAAGGTGTAGGTGGTTTGAGTCGCACCATTTAACAAAGTCCTTGATTAGGTCCCTATACTCCTCCTCCTGCCTACTCCTGATGCAGCCCACGATAGCAGTGTTGTCAGCGAACTTTTGCACGTGGCAGGACTCCGAGTTGTATTGGAAGTCCGATGTATATAGGCTGAACAGGACCGGAGAAAGTACAGTCCCCTGTGGCGCTCCTGTGTTGCTGACCACAATGTCAGACGTGCAGTTCCCAAGACGCACATGCTGAGGTCTGTCTTTAAGATAGTCCACGATCCATGCCACCAGGTATGAATCTACTCTCATCTCTGTCAGCTTGTCCCTAAGGAGCAGAGGTTGGATTGTGTTGAAGGCGCTAGAGAAGTCTAGAAATATAATTCTTACAGCACCACTGCCTCTGTCCAAGTGGGAGAGGGATCGGTGTAACATATAGATGATGGCATCCTCCGCTCCCACCTTCTCCTGATATACAAACTGCAGAGGGTCGAGTGCGTGTTGAACCTGTGGCCTCAGGTGGTGAAGCAGCAGCCTCTCCATGGTCTTCATCACATATGATGTCAGAGCAACAGGCCAGAAGTCATTCAGCTCACTAGGACGTGATACCTTTGGGACTGGGGTGATGCAAGATGTTTTCCAAAGCCTCGGGACTCTCCCCTGTTCCAGGCTCAAGTTGAAGATGCGCTGTAGAGGACCCCCCAGCTCCAATGCACAGACCTTCAGCAGTCGTGGCGATACTCCATCTGGACCTGCTGCTTTGCTGGCACGAATTATCCTCAGCTCTCTACTCACCTGCTCTGTTGTAATTGTGGGTGGGGATGTCTCTCCTATGCTGGTATCAGCAGAAGGATGTGTGGAGGGTGCAGTACTCCGAGGTGAGAGTGAGAGTGGGTTAGGGTGGTCAAACCTGTCAAAGAAGTTGTTAATTTGGTTTGCTCTCTTCACGTCTCTCTCGATGGTGGCACCCCGCTTCGAGCTGCAGCCAGTGATGATCTTCATCCCATCCCACACTTCCTTCGTGCTGTTATTCTGCAACTTCTGCTCCAGCTTTCTCCTGTACTGCACCTTCACCGCTTGAGCTGGACTCTAAGTTCCTTCTGCACGCGCTTGAGCTCATGCTGATCACCGCCTTTAAAAGCCCTTTTCTTCTGTTTCAAAAGACCCTTGATGTCACTTGTAATCCATGGCTTGTTGTTAGCATAGCAGCGTACAGTTCTTACTGGAACTACAATGTCCATACAGAAGTTGATGTAGTCAGTAGTGCAGTCAACAACCTCCTCAATGTTCTCACTATGTGATCCCTGCAGGATATCCCAGTCTGTTCCAAAGCATTCTCTCAGAGCCTTCTCTGCCTCAGGGGACCACTTCCTGAATGAGCGTGTGGTTGTAGGTAGGACCCTCACTCTTGGTTTGTAGTGAGGCTGAAGCAGAACCAGGTTATGATCTGCTTTCCCAAGCGTAGGCAGCAGGGTGGCGCTGTATTGGTCTTTAACGTTTGCATACAGTAAATCAATAGTCTTATTTCCCTGGGTGTTACAGTCTACATACTGGGAGAAGGCAGGTAATGTTTTGTCCAGCGTCACATGGTTAAAGTCTCCAGCGATCAGCACAAGCGCCTCAGGGTGCTGCGTTTGTAACTTAGCAACAGCAGAATGGATAATGTCACTCACTGTCTCCACGTCCGCCCGAGGAGGGATGTAAACAATGATTACGTTTATGTATACCCTTACACAGCAGCAGCGTCAGTGGGAAAAGTCGTCCAAATACTCTAAACTTTCTGTACAGTAATCCGTTAAGTAAATACCATGTCAGGAATCAACGCGCCGCAGCAGCAGTCCCCGTAAGGTGTTACATACTTCGGGTTTGGTAAACAGCAAATTGCTGCTGCTATACAGGTGCTGCCATCTGGCAGCCATGTCAACGACATCTAGCGATATATCCGACTGATGTTACAGCAATTACATTGGTGTACGTTTAGACTTTATATATACAACAGCTTGGCACCATAACTTAATGCCTTTGAACGACAGAATTATTAGCAGTGACTCAAACAAGGTTTTGCTGCAGTGATGCTAAACTTATGGCCATGACTGTATACAAAATGTTGGACAGAAGTGACAAAACCAATGTTTTGACTCAATGGATGATTGTTACTAATTGCTTTTGACCCAAGCAACACGAAAATAACATTGTCTTGCCAGGAAATTTAGCTTTGCCTGTAAGCTTGCTTACTTAAGGTAGGAGTTCTATTAAAAGAAATTGGATGTAGCAGTAGGGTGTTGTACCATATTAGCCATTATGGATGTAGTGAGACTTGAGCAAAATGACTCAAAAGGTGTTATTTTGCTTAACTTCCCACTACAAGAAATTGGATGAAAAACTGGTCAGAACTGAAACTACAGACATCTACGGCATTGTACTTACAAATTAAGTAATGTTACGTGGGCATACATTGCCGAGATGGCTTGAGTGCTAGAATGGTCGATGCTCACCAGATTGTGGTGAACCAGTCTAATCAAAAGACCAGGGCCGATTTGATCCCAGTCCATCTCTAGAAATTGTAACAGAAAAAGTCACTGGAATGAAATGAACGACATATCCATAATAAATCCACGTCTGAAAGAGAAATTTAATTAAATATGAATTGTTTCCAGACAATCAACTTAAAATAATTGAAGCGCAAATCTGTGACGACGGCCAGTGTTAAAAAGCACCATCATTATGGTGTAGACGAAGGCGTAGTACACTTTCAAATGCGCAAAATCATAATCTTCCTGTTTACGTGAAAAACTATAAATTGTTGTTATTATTACACTTCATTTTTTAAAGATCCTGCTTAAAGGGAGAGAAAGACGATTTGTATTAAATTTCAACTGCATTTGTAGTCACAAAATTGCATGAATATATAACGTAAATTGATATGTTGATCCACCTAGGTAAAAATTTAAAATGACAGCTTTTGTATTGATACTCGGCGTTCTGTTTGCGATTTGCTCAGTCAATTCACAAAAGTGTTCAGTGCAATGAATGGCTGCGTCACGACGTCAATGCCTACGTAAAGCCGTACAGTTTGCGTCATCGCTGCCGGGATACTTACAATTAAACGAATGGACCTTAAAAAAAAGCTGATACCAAATTTCTGTGATTTTTTTTTTTTTTTAATCGCAGCGTTAATTTAATCTAAGTTAACCGTCTGCTTATTACTGTTCCTTCTGCAAAGCTGTTCAGGACGCCAAGGTCAAAGGCATCGGCTTCATTCTCAGATGTGAAATGAACCGAAGAGGACGTTAATAGCGACTCCTGCCCTCATTTGAAGTTTTTAGGTTTTTTGAATAAGCACTTAAAACTGACTAAGTCTGTGAATAATCAGTTGTCTAATACCACATTTAAAGTATTCTCATAGTGGTGAGAGACTAGTGTGCTGCGCTTATTGTTCTGCAATTCCAAATCTTTCTTTTGGTAAGTAGAACATTTCTAGTTATGTATTAGTCCATCTTTTACGACGCTTTTTATCACTTTTGAAATTCGTTTATTTAATCACATATGGCGGGCTTCTTTTCATTGACTTTCAGGAAACTACGGATGTGTAGTGTAATATGACTAAATCCTTGCGGGTTTTACTTTATAAGTACAGTAAAGTCGGTTAGAATAATAAAGATCAGTCGTAAATAGTAAAATACTGCATTTTTTTCATTAAAGTCTGGACCTGCTGGATATCACAGTGTTTACCACAAGTAATTACATTAAGGTAAGTGTGTGGAACTGTATTTTACTCGAACACTGCCTTGTACGGGTTCTTTTTCCACAAGACTAAGATGCACAAGGTTAATTGATGACTTCAAAATGGTTTGTTATGAGAGGGTGTTGGTGTGAGAGTCCCATGGCGTGTAGTTGGGTCTCCTGCAAATGTCGATCCTGCCTTGTGCCAGAGGCTGCGGGAACAGCCCTCCCCCGCTGCTCATAGTTTCATAGTCGTGACCCGCTACTGTATTCAAAGGAAAAAGGTCGAGTACGGTTTGCGAAGTGACGGACCGCAGGTAGTTGAAGCAATCAACATTGTTCCACAATGACCGTCAGCTACGATACGTTTATGAGGGAAAAGGCTTGTTGTTACTCTGATTGGGTGTTGCAGTTCAGCCATGTGTAGGCCTATGAGTGCAACAATGAGTTTGCCAGGCAAATGAATTTACTTCACTGCCAAGTTAGGGTTTTGACCATTTCCGTGCTTCTAGCAGAGCCCATCTATGAACATCTGAAAGCAAGTAAAGAAGCTGCTCTGCATATTTCACTTAGTACACTTTTTGTGTTCTTTTTTCATCTTGAGCTATATAACCACTGTTTATAGATTAATTTGTTTCATGGTAATATTAATTGCAATTTGTTTAAAGTATTTTTTTCTCTTAAAAGATTTTCATAAACAATTCAGTAGTCGGCAATCTCTATACACAAAACATTTTAAAAATTGGGCAATCCTTATTAGTGAGTGCAGGTTTTATGCGAGGTGTGGGATCGTATGTATTGCTCAAAAGTTATGTCAGTTGATCTCTGTTAGACAGCTTCCATATAATTCGGCAGGGGAGACCAAGTATTACAAGCCACTGTGTATTTGGGGAATAATAGATAGTTAAAGCTGCAATGCATATTTTTAAATGTAAGTGGGTATGTGTGGATTTTGCAGCCCTGTAAAAAGAGGGTTTTTGTTTCCTCAAGGTCTGCCAAATATGTTAATCCCTAATTTTAAGTAATTTTTTTTTATTTCATTATATCAAATTTAACATTTAAACTGTGGAAATTGTATTAGAAAATGTTTAGTAAGATTGGGCTAAACTGCTAGTGGTGCAGCCTGGAATTTCTACGTTGGAAGAATGAGTAGACCCCTGTAAAATGATGTTCCACTGTTCATTGTTTAGCATTTTTATAGCTTGTCTGTTGGAGATGGCCCACAAGACAAGCTCAGAACTTGGAAAAATACTGGGCAGCTTGTTTCAAGAAGAAGATTGTCTGTATCAGAGCACCAGCAAATGCAAAAGCCATGGAGCAGCAAGACGAGCCTGGCAATTGAGCAAAAGTTCCAGAATGGCTTTTAACCCACAAGAACTATAATACTTTCCTGAAGATGTGGTGTTTCCTTGGGGGTGGCAATAAGGAATTGACACGGCATTGAGTCCATCACTCTGCCCCTTGGATTATTCAAAATATACTTGTTTAGTACCGTGAACTTCATTGCCTTGAATTCTCTTCCAGCTTTGTATAAAAATTGTCACAATGTACATTTATTAATCTGAGAATGCTACATGAGCCATTTGGTGATGTACATTTGGGTGTGAAATTAACTGTCATGATTGATTCTGCATTTTCCCTCTAAGCAAGCAGCATTTTTTTTTGTCTGGGGAAAACACTTGTATACTCCTAGGTGTATATTTTTATATTTAAAAGTATTTTAACCATTTTGGAAATTTTGTTCACACATACATTCTAAATATGTTTAGGAATTTTAAACCCAATATAAATTACCTTTTGCAGCATTCATATTACTATAATAAAGTTCAAGTACATTTGTGCAGTCTCTACCATTGGTTTGGGGGGGGGGGGTGGATCATTATGTGACTGTCTTCACTATAGTACCCCACTTGCCTACCACCGACTTGCTAAGATTAAGTAAATGAAGACTACGATTGAAAAATTGTTAGATAAATCAAATGTTGAAAAAGAATTTGATATATGTAAAACATTACTGCATGAATGCATTTGGACCATGAGAATAGTGGGTTTCAATGCTACTTTAAATTTATGCAGTAGTTGTTCTTTGCTACCGAGATTAAACGCTTGAAAGTTGAACAATTTTAAAATTGAGCTTTATTCTTTGTAGTGGCTGTTTTGAAAGTGGGGGGGGCTGGGGGGGAATTCTTAAATTTTATGTTTTAATTCAAGGCTGTTATTAATACTATAATTAAAGTATGAAGCAGGTGCTTTGCTCAGGAAGCTGTGAATACATCATCTTCTCAGTAGTCTGCATCTGATATGTGGTGTCTACCTGTAAATGTAGACACTTGATCGCCTGATATTCATGCACTCCCAATTGACAGTTCACCAATCAAAACAGTACTCGCTGGAGCCCACCCTCTTGCCTTTTGACAGTTTTCATTTCAAGCTGTTGTTCATAATTGTGTGTGGTGTTACTGAAATTAAATAATTTTAGATGCATAAAGAAATGAGCAACAAAAATATTTCATAACATTTATTTATGATCACTTGTTTTATTTATTGCCATGTTTCACAGTTGTGTATGAGTGTTTTTACTTCTTTTTCTATAAATGGCACATTCAAATGTTTTATGTAAACTAGTGATCTGTATTTCAAAGTGCAGTATGGAGAACAGTAGGTAAGCTGAACCATTAGCATACAGTGTTTATTACAAGCATAATTTTGTTTATATTAAAAAAAAAAAAAAAGTTCAGTGCTGCATGAGTCGGTATATGTGCTTATATTGCATTATGTGTATGGGGTAAAAAACATTAGTGTTGCTTGGAGAGATGAGGCAAAGTATAGTTTTAAATACAATTTAGGGCATCAGAAGAATGCATTAGAACCCACTCTAAAACAGGTCTGCTAAGCATAAGAATGCTGGACAGTGGGTTTAATTTATTAATGTCCACTCTCTAAATTAAAAAATTAATTTGAGCCTGAGCCGTTAGGTATATTGGAGGGTGTAAATTATCTGCTTTAAAGGCTGCACACATTGGATGCTTAATTTTAATATAGAACCAAGAAAGAGAATCTAAAATAATGGGGAAATGTATTTGAACTGGCAGTTTAAAAAATGTTCCAGATGGTCTTTTTATTTACCAGGATATATATATATTTTTTGGCTCACCTCTTACATATTACCAGTTTTGTATGATGCTTCCTTTTTCAGAAAGATGTGGATTCTCCTGTTTCTGATTAAGTCAGGGTAAATTGCTTTCAAGTCAGTCATTTCTTCACAATCCTGATTTATAGTAATTTGCAACATGAAACTGCATTCTAAAATAAAGCATTTTATGTAAAAAAAAAAATAGCTAGTTCTTGTATGGAGCTTATAATGGACTTTATGATCGTTTCAAGCCAAAACTGCTGTTACTGAGTATTGATCTGCCTCTTGAGATTATACACATTGCAAAATAGTGCATCAATGCCATTTTATGAATGAGAAACGCAAACCATTGTGACATTCAGCCATTTTAAAAGACGACAGAGTATGTGTCTAACTTCACAACTCGTTCTCTCTGCATCACCCTTGTGGGCCAGGGGTATGGATTCACCTCAAAGTCCCCTTCAGGCAGTTCTTTTGACACTGAGTGTTGATGTCCAGATGTGAATTGCTCTGTTCTGCTGACCATTAGATTGCTTATATTCTTTCACTATTCAAAATCCCCACCCAATCTTCCTGCTTAATCAGGGCAGTGTCATGAGGCAGGAACAATTCCTGGATAGGGCACCAGTTCATCACGTGGCAAATACATTAAGTTCAATCAGGTTGAAGTTTTGTGCAGATGCTTTAGTATAGGCAGAGTGGTCGCAAACAACTGTCATTTCTGCCTCACAGTACCAAGTTCTGCATGGAGTGTACATGTTCCCATGTGTTTATGGATTGATTGGTGTGAGTGTTAGGGCTCATTTATACTTTACGCTCAGAACGCGTATGCGCATTCATCATGGCTGCCACGCGTTCCCAGCGTTCATTTGATGCATCCTTTGAGCAGGTCCTCAGAAGTTAACGTGACTCGTGCGCAAGTTGCAATAACCGCAAAAAGTTGAGGGGCACAGTGTAATAAAAGTCGTAACGTGACGTCAGAGTCTCTGTTTACTATCTACATGTGACAGAAAGCCGCTATGCAGATCCTAGTAGGTTCGATGTGCGCACTTCGATGTTTGATCAATGGTTTGATGTGGTGAAGCAAAATGCCGACATACAAATAAAAATAAGTGGTGCTTTTATATTCAAGCGTTGCATATTCCCGATCGTAATGACACGATACATTTTAAGTCTCACATACCATCTTTTGTGCCGTCTCTTTTTTTTCTGGGGCTTCCTCCTGACCTGACAGCAGCAATTGCCACACAGAACACATTAAATTTATGATATTCCAACTCTCTGCACATTTAGAATCCTAAGATTTATACTTGATATCACTTTCATGATGAAATGCATTAAAGTATGTATGTTAAATTTTACAGATAAATCGTTAATTTTGTTTAAATAATGAACACTGTTAATAATTACACACATGGGGGTGACATGGTGGTGGAGCGGTAGCACTGCTGTCTCGCAGGGAGTCACGTCGCTGGTATTCCCTGCGTGGAGTTTACATGTTTTCCTGCTGCATTTCCACAGTGTGCTCTGGTTTCCTTTTAAAGATATGCAGATTTGGTGACACTAAAGTGACGTGAGTGTGTGCGTGCTTGTATTCGCCTTGCGATGAGCAGATGCCCCGTCCAGGGATTGTTTCAGCCTCGTGCCCAGTGGTTGCTGGAATGGACACATCCCTGGATTGATGGATTTAATCATTAAACATCCTTTTCAGAGATATTGCTGTAAGGTGTCCTTGGAATTTAATGGGTGTTCCAGGCAATTCACAACACAGTGAAGCTGAACCTGTTCTCACTGTGATAGTATCTCGCACTGCCACCTGGTGGATTCCTCCAGAATTATGTAAAGTACACGCGCAAGTATAAACAGTTCAATGCTTGCATAGCAGTAGCGTCCACTGGAGCATGCGTTGTGTGAAGTATAAACCTGGCCTAAGTCAAATAAGCTGTCCTCTGTTCTTTTATTACCACATCTTCACCAACAGTGACACATCATACGTTAAAAAATTGGTTTGTAATGCTTCAATCACCTTTTCGCACCCTCTGCCTTTTTCATTTTGTTTGGTTATTTGTTTGATTTTTTTTTTTTTTTAACACAAAAAAAAAAAATGTGCAGGTGGCTTCTTGGATCCATAAAAAATTTAAGGCTTTTATTAAAAATACAATGGAGTGTAATTGGTTCCATTGTATTGTTATGATTGTCATTGTACATTGCACAAATATGTTCTGTTTTGACCATATTGCCACTTGGTGTGAATCTTTCACTGTTCGTAATGTAACAAGCCAAGAGACAGCATGGTTTTGGGGAAAAAAAATAACAGTATGATTTCAGCACATGTCTGTCTGTTTTGTAAAGCCATGGCAGAACATAACCACTGAAGAAACAGAATTGCAAAAGTACGATAATAAGTAAAATAAAGCTTGGCAAAGGCAGGGGGTAGGGGTCTGCTGCACGGTTGTCATATCTCCACCTACAACACCCACTGCAAGCAGACTAGAAAGCAAGAAAATTTATTTTTATTTCAAGACAATAGTACCAAGATTATGCGATAAAAGTGATACTTTTGTTGTCAAAGCATGCCTCATAAATGTGAAAGTCACATTTTCTTAACTCAAAACCTGTGCTACTTCACAGCAGCTGTCTTCTGTTTGTTTTAAGGCTTTTTTTTTCAAAAGGAAACCCCTTGTAACAACTCCATTATAAAATCCAAGGACAGGCAAGTTATTTATCAATTTTAAAACATGATTCACTTTAGCATACCACTTCATGCATTCAAACTAATATATATACCATGATTATGAAGTAGTAACTTCATGAAAAATGCCAACTTTATCATTTTATTGTGGAGGCTCTATTTACCCTGTTTTGTTGGGGTATCCAGGGGTTTCTGTGTAGGCAGCACTGGAGCTGTTCTAACTACCTTGGTATTTTAAACACTAGGGACAGCTTTGTGACCCTTGTACTTTGTAGGGTTATCCTTGTCTCCTAAAGTGTTGCCAATGTCAGTCTTTAGTGATAACTCAGATTTAAAGGGCTAATTCTATTAGACCCAATGAAACGGGAGTGGGAAGGATCAGTAGGTTTCCTTAGCCAGTGTATGATTTTTTTTACTACTTAAGGAGGGCAAGAAAGTTACTTTAAGAAGACAAATTTCCCTCATTACTGTGGTGAATACCCAGCCATTGTTTATATAGGACATGTGGGATCTTCCTCTATAAATCTTTTTTTGTATACACATTGTGGTCTAACACTCAAATGTACATTTATTGTAACCCACAGTTGTTTGGTTCTTCTTTACACAACTGCATCCTGCATTGGTAAGGTAAGGTTTTTTGCCGTAGATTCTCATTATGAATTAATTTCATTATAAATGCCTTGTAGAAATGGTGCCTGGCCAATATTGGATACATGGGCAGCAAAGATAACAAATTGTTGATAGATATTATACACATTTGGTGCTATGTTTAAGTATTAGGCATTCCTAGGAAAACAAACCTGAAAGAAAAGAGAAAACATTTAATGTATATTTTTACATGAGCACGTTTTAAGTTAAAATTTTAAAAAAGTAAGCAGAGGGACATCTGGCATTTGCCACTGAAGTGTTCACTGCATGTGCCATGATTCCGTGACCACAAGTGTCTGACTATTAAATTGATGTTTGCAAAGGTAATATACCTCATGTTAAATATGAAGAATAAACTTCACTGACAAGTTGTTATATAATCTCCACTGACAATTACATGATGTAAAAATTTTTTTAGGTAATTAGTAAAGGAATTGCTTTACACACATATACTCTGCGAGATGCATTAATGAAATTATCTACATATAGCATGTCTTATATAATGTAGATTAGTATACAGTCGACCCTTGATATACGACCGGCTTGACATGCGAACAACTTGATTTACGACCAACATCTTGCGTTACGACCTGAATGCGGTCACGTGTATCCGCTTGCGCGATTGTAAACAAACAGAAACATTCCTATTAATGCGGCACTCATTCAATAAAATGTCAGGTTTGTAAACTCTCTTGGGACCTCCCCCAACTAGAAGACATGCCAAAGTCCAAACTCCGTATGGAAGACTGTTTATCTGTTGCTGGGGCAACAGCCGGCTTAAAGCTGTGCTGAGTCTCTCAACCAAAGCAAACAGAAAAGATATCGATGGGTGATATGCATGTGATATCCCTGCCCGGCAATGGACAAGCAAGCTTCCACAGTCGCGTCAATCGCGCTTCAGGACGCACTTCAGCATGTCGTTCCCATTGAGTGGGGAGGGTCTCAGAAGAGTTCAGAAACAGTTCCTTGTATCATCGCAAGGAAATGCTGAGAAAAATTCTCGTCAGAATAACTTGTAGGCAGGAGGACATTACAATTAACGCAAAAGAAGCTATTGAAATGATTGCAAATGCCTGAGCGCAAGTTAAAGAAAGCCTTTAAAAAGCGTTCAGTTTCATTATCATCCTCCTCCCTTCCTGCAGCCCAAAGATGTCAAATTAAATGGTGAGTACAGTATGAAATTGTTGTTTCTGGTAGGCTAGGCACTTTTTATTACTTTTTGGTTAGTACATTAGAAAAATTATTGGTGTTTTGGTAAATTATGCACATTATACAACCCTTTTTTTTATTATGAAAAGGTTAAGTAAGTGTTGCAGTGGGAGGTTCAGAACGCATTATGGGTATTTCCATTATTTCTTATGAGAAAAATAGTCTTGACTTACAACCAACTTGAGTTACAAATAGCCCTCGCGAACGAATTGAGTTCGTAAGTCAAGGGTCCACTGTAGTTGTACAACCAGGAATGTGCTTGTCATAGGCCTATCCAGCTTTATTTACTTTTAGTTATTTAACTTTTAAGTGCTTTACTAGAATCATTTGCCCATAGTGTAATTGCTGAAATAGAACCTGTTTAATAAACTTGAAACCCTACTGGAATGTTTACATTTTCTTATGTTACAAATTACCACTAATCATAAGGCCAGTACTAACCTCTCACATTAGCAGTTTCTGAAGACCAATGCAAAAGAGCAGAGAGGGAGGATAAGCTAAGTCAGTGGACTAGAAAACTAAATGAGTAACCAGTAGCATGGATTTAAATGCATTTTAATAACCTAATCAATATAAAGCTACCAATTGTAAGTCATAATACTGGAAAATTTTACTGACATTTAAAAATAGTACTGAATAGAAAGCTGACAGCCAACAAATCCACGTTTTGCTAATACAACAACAACAACAACAACATTTATTTATATAGCACATTTTCATACAAAAAGTAGCTCAAAGTGCTTTACATAATGAAGAGAAGAAAAATAAAAGACAAAATAAGAAATTAAAATAAGACAACATTAGTTAACATAGAAAGGAGTAAGGTCCGATGGCCAGGGTGGACAGAAAAAACAAAAAAAAACTCCAGAAGGCTGGAGAAAAAAATAAAATCTGTAGGGGTTCCAGGCCACGAGACCTAATAATAATAAGCTGAGACAGATTACTTGATTACTGAAAAATGTCTGAATGACCATCAATAGCCTGTTTTCCATTTTTACTTCTGCAGTTGTCTTGTGTGCAAACTTTTATTTATTGCAACATGTTAAAACAGGTAAGTCCTATAACCTCCCTGACAGCTTTTTCACAGCTTATTCAGGTCCAGTAAGGAAACTGTAATATATGAAGAGTGTGACTTTGACTTTTCATTACAGCTCTGTGTAAAGTTAACCCCTTAGCTTTGTAAGAATATGTAACATAAAGTGTTATTAATGCAAATAAAAGCAAGGTTGCTTGATCAACCCAAATAAATTCACAGTTAGCAAGGCATTTTCGGAATGCTTCTTATTTGCATTAAAAGGGATCGATTCACTCCAGAGTTAAAGTAATATGTGTAGGCATTTTCAAAACTACATAATTTGTGTTTTTTTTTCTTTCTTTGGTGGATGGATAAAGAATTGAAAGAACTGCTAGTTTTAAACATACTATTGAGTTAATGAGAAAAACAGGTTAGCGTGCATTTGAATAATAAATTCTTATAATCAACCTTTGCTCTTTCGAAAACTGACAGACTGAGCATTTCAAAAATCGGATTGAATGCTGATTTGCACGTGTCTTTGATTAGAATTCGTACTGTATGCTAGAATAGTGTCGAGAATGCTTATCGGCAAATTCTTATAGTTTAAGTGCTACCATCAAGCTGTCTCTGTGGCATACAGAGACAAATTTATAATCATTTGAAAGCAAACCTTCTGGTGATATACGCCTGACATTTGAAACAAAGACAGTCTTGGTTACAGAGTAAAAATATTGTGCATACTTTGGGTACGGTGTGTGGTGGCTATTTTGGCACAGGTAAAGACAATGGGGAAACCTAGAAAAACATGAACTATGAAGTTTTCCAGGAAAATTGTGTACTTAATCTATAACTGTATGTGAACAATTGACTTTATAAATCTTCTGTAAAACATTGCCATATGGTCAGTCCTGGAGATGATGAATGTAGGTGAAGTTCAATGTTTAGCACTTGCATTGTTACGGTTCAATTTATTACCACCATAGTGTATATCAGTCAAGGGATGTGGCTTTTCAGTTTTTTTTTTTTTTTCCTTCTTTCTTTCCCTTTCTCTCTCACTAAAAAACAGCCTGATAAGCATGCTTTGCTTGGAAGAGTTATCAATGCAGGTTCAACTAATAACAATGCATATTTACAAGTCAAATATCTGCACAACATATTGGAGATTGGTATTATAGGTAGGGCCCTTTATAGGAATAATTTCCACCCCCAAATCCATAATCTTTGTACATAAATATACCTGTTTTGTAGGAGTAGTAAATATGTGAAAATTCATTCCTCAATTTTAACAGTACCTAGTCATCCGCAATCAGTTTTGTATGTACATCATCATTTAATTTTATCATCCAGACAAGCAACACCCAGGATGTGTTTTATCATGATTTTTAATTTGTTCAGTTTTTTCCTGAGGGGCAAAGCTTTCTCATGGATTGTAATGTCCAGTTCTGTTTTGTTTGGGGGTCTCTTTTAATAATTACGAGATATTAAGAAAGTACATTCCCATGTATATCATGGGTGTCTTTAAAATGTGCTCTAAACCATCTTTCTTTTAAGGAGTAAACATGAAGTGAAAAAATGTAAGGCCTTCGGCTGTGTATATCCCAGTGTTATTGGTTATGCCTCAGGAAATTTAGATTTAATGGTTTAATTATCTCCTGGGTAGCAATGATTGTGTTTGCAGGAGGTGGAGTGTGGTGGAGACTCTGCGGGATAATCCATGCTAGAATCTAGGTTTCATATATAACAGTCTTAGAGTTATTTGTTTTTGGAGCTAGATGTCCTCAGTGATGTAGAGATTACTTGATATTACTGTTGAGACTATACTTGGAGAGTAAAATTAAAGCAACAACAGTCAATCATTTTAAGAATAATGTGTGAATCTGCAAGGATGGTCACTAGCTAGTGTGTGGTATGTTTTTTAACTGTAGCATTGTGCAGAGCAAGTTCATAATGAACATCGCTCCAGTTAATTTTAAATGGCAGTAGTTGTCTGTACAACTGCTAGAAAAATGTGTTTGTGTGGAAGCGAAAAATACGCTGAAGATTCTCACTTTAAATGAAGGCTCAAGGATACAAAGGATAGGCAAACGGAGTAATTAGGTTTATTGCAATAAACAATAACACGGACTCAACCCAATTAAGCCAAACTGAGCTGAGCCCTGAAAAGGCCAAAAATCACAGTTTATATAATCATTTCTTATCATCTTGACCTCATTTGAAATGATGCCTTTGCTATCTATTCTGACTCACTACTCCAGCTGGCTTCTCACGGGCCTTTTTTGGCCACCAATATTTTCTGCATCTTGTCATTCAATACCATTTTCAGCTTCCCTTATTTCTTAGCTGACCTTCAAACAACAGGTGTTCCCCCTTCTCTGTCCTCGGACAGTTTCTGTATGCCACTCTTTTCCTGCTCTGTCTTTCCCAGTTACTCAATATTGGTGATTTTGCTCTGAGCCTAAAAGAAATATGGAAAATGCCTTTATTTAACTATTTGCTTGACATGTGTAATTCACACTGTTTAATGCCTATAGAAGCTCTTAATTACTTTTATGTCTATTTATGCTAATACATGACTTTTTATTTTCCATATTTGTGATGAATAGAATGGAAAACCCTTCTATAACCTTTCATGATTGGCTAGACATCTAAACATAGTCATTCCTGCAAGTGGAACTTTATAGTTCTTTTACTTTTTCACTTTTCTCCATTGTGCTACATCAAAATTTATTATTAAACTACTATTTACTGTACAATTAGTGATTTGCTTTAAATTTAAAAAGTGACACATTTGTCGTTACATACATAGAGATATAATCCTGTCAAAAGCAAAATGTTTTGTCTCAAATGTAAGAAGTTTGTGCATGCCAATTCTCAAGCTTAAAATTAAAGTCATTCTTTTTCTGTGCTAGAGGTATACATAAACAGTACCTAAACACATACAAAATGTTTAATAAGTTCAACTTTGCAGTATCCAAAAGACAAAAAACATCTGGTAAAAGACCTGGTGGCCATGGATTCTACTACTGTCTAACTTAATTGTTACTCTCCTAGTAATCTTAATGAATTCTACACTGGCTCAAAAAACAATAAACCAACAGAGTTCTTTAAAATGTGTAGACCAGTATGAGCAGAGATAAAGTTTATTAAGATAATGGCCAGTGCTAAAGATTGAAAGTATCTGTGAATGCCAAGCATCCTGTCCTGAGTCTGTCAAGAAAAACATAACCCTGATGCTGTGTGCATGTGTGATATGAGCCTGGACAACACCTGTCTTGAATATATTAAGAATAAAGGTTAATGCCCAAAAAACATATGTCAACAAAGGCTGACTTGGGGTAGGAAGTGAACTGTTGATCAAAAGTACTGATGGAGACGTAGCATTTTTTTTGTCATTTTGCATTATTTGTCAGCCAAAAGTTAATACTATAGTCCAGTTTATAGGAGCAGAAGATTATTAACTTTATTTTGTTGTGAGTTACCTATTTAAAAAAAAAAAAAAAAAAAAAAAAGTGATGTTGTGAGCTTAGGAACACCTACTAGGTAAAGGAAAATTGGAAAAGCACTGAACCATCCTACATTCATGACTATAGAATAGGCAGAGCACTCTTCTAGCTACATTAATGATAGTACTTGATCTGGTTCTTTTTGACCATTGTTGACCAGTAACAGTAAGTACAAGAAAGCAATATAGCAGAAAGGTCAGAGATTTACATCCCTTGATTTTCAAAGTAGAGATAAGGCCAATTTCATGGGTGGGGCAACCGGGATTGCCAACTCGAGTGCCTCATTTTAACTGGGGTGGACACAAGGCATAGCACCTCGCTTCTGTTTTCTGGATGATAATTCAGTTTTGAAATTTTTCTTTAATTATATCCCAAGTGCCCTAATGAAAGACGATGATAGTGTGCACTTTAAAAATCTAGTTTAAGTTCTTTTCAGTTTGCTTGAAGATACAAATAAAATTCTTAGGAGGAATGCTGTTAACTGGTAATGTTTGTGTGTGTGTGTTGTTGTTTTTTTTTTTTCCTTTCATTGTTAACTGGCTGTATGTTTTTGTTACCTTGATTAAAGAAAAATCTTTTAAAAAAAAAAAAAAAAATTAATGAGGAAGAGGAATTAACAAAGCTCCTGACACAACAGGCTTTGAGGACCAGAGAGCAAATACTTCCAAAATGTCCACTAAAGTAAATTTATTTGAGATAGAACTGGTTACATTTTTTAAATTGCAGTCCAGGAAGGTGAAGTGATTTGCTCAAGGTCAGTTTCAATAGTAAATTTAAACCCACAAATGCTGGCTTTGAAACCCAGTGCCTTAACCACTACACCTCACTGCCTACTACTTCTTGTTAAGCCTCAACACTGTACTGTATTTGATGGTTATTCAACAGCATTTTATGAAACTATATTATCAAATTTGGCTTGTTGGTCTTGTTTGCTGAAGCACCTCGGCTATGAATAAAGGTGGGGCATACTTTCCATTCAATTTGTGTTTTCACTTGCTTTTCTTTAACTTTTAATTTCTGATTATACTCCTCTCTCAGGTTAAAGGTTGTTCTTGTTTTGAATTACTAATGATGCCCAGATAGGTTTTTGCAAAAGTGGTTTAGTTAGCAATGTTTTTTGTCAAAAACAAAATACATGTTTCTGATATGTTGAGCATATGACTTGGAATCTGATACATGGATTATGCTATGCTACACAATTAAACCAGACTTTTTTGGTGGGCATTGTGCAAGAAATATTTAGGGTAATATAGCCTTCATCTTTAAGAAATAGCATAAAGGGTTAGTAAATGTCAGAAACCTTTGCAGGCATATCAGGAAACCAGATAAAAGTCAAGTGAACAACAAAATGTACTGAAAGATGACTAAGAGATGACTAAGAAATCATCAAATGTCCTGTAAAGAACCAGAATGGACAGTTGTTATATGCACAGAAATTTCAAGGGTGGTGGCTAAACTCAAAGGTATAAGAAGAACCAGAATATAATAGACTTTTATGTTATATAAGTCATTTAGGTGTAAAACAACGAACCAACCAGAGTAAATGATTGCATTGATTGACACTGTATGTAAATTCAATAGTTTATAAAATGAACCTCTATTCTTTGTTTCTCTTATCATTCTGACCATGTTGTAACAGACTGCTTTGGAAGAATGCACCCTCCAAGGCATTTTGCTGAGGAGTAATTAAAAGATACAATGAACAGCTTTTCTCCTGCCTAAGTACTGATTTGTCCTGTTAGAGGATGTTTTCTTTCTTTAATAAGATGTAAAATTTCTACCACAGCATTTTCATATTTTTTGCTAGTTGCTCAGGATTTATTTCAATTCCTCATTTGGGAGAAAATGAGATTATGGATTTTTCTAGACCCTCATTACAAACAAGCCCATGTGAGTGACAGAGTATATAATTTTTGGGTTAAACTTTCCATTAAGATACAGGAGTTAATTTTCTGTTCTCGGTGTTGGAGAAAAGACCAAGTACATAAAGTACTTTATACTGTACATAAAGTACATACTGTACATAAAGTAGTATAGTCAAAACCTTGTTTCTTGAGATATGAAAGGTACAAAAGCCCCCCCCCCCCCCCTTCTTTTTGAATCCACGGTTTACTGTTGGTGAGTAATTTAGCCTATACATCTCAAAGAGTCTTATGTTACGTATAACTTGTCATTACCCTCTGTGGTCGAGCGGTGAAAGGACAGACTAGAATCAAAGATTTTTGGGACCCCAACCGGGTCATCCCTTTTATTTGTCACCAGACAAAATAAACTAAATGGAAAAAGTGTAGGTTTGGGCAGCTCCTTTACCCGGGGTTTCTCATAAACTGGCTCTGGGTTAACGCTGTGCTTTGTGGCTTGCTCTGGCCTTCAAAAGACAACTCTTCTTAGGCTGCCTGTCTTTTTTTATGGCGAACGAACTGGAATGGGTGGGACTAGGTGCCCTTTTGGGCAGTTTCTCTGAGCTGTGAGGGAAGAATAAAAACGGGGCAAAGATAGTGATTGACTCCGCCCCACCATCTTAGCAGGTTACTGCATACCCTGACCAAGCCTACTGAGGAGTCCTCTGATGCATATGGTGTGTCACACATGGGCTTCATGCACATTAAACCAAATCCTAGCAAAGAAACTCCGTAAAAATATTTTCATGGACCTGGAAGACTACAGAATAAAGAAATTGCTCCAAACCTTATATCAGAGTCTGTAGTTTGAGAAACGGACATCTTGCACGTCCTTGGTTGGCAACTTCCTTAAATGGTTCACGCCAAACACCAGTGCCATCTCCAACAATGAAATGACAGTTAAAGAATGCTGGGGAAAAATAAAGGGTTAGGGTTAACCCTAGTGCTGGGTGGTATAACCAAAATTCTATATCACGGTATTTTTCAAAATTATACCGGTTTCACAGTATTCAACGGTATTTTTTTCCTATGCGCGAGTGGATGTTAACCACATTTTCCACTGCAATTACTGCAGTAGGCTGGCTAAGAATGACCTATTCCACTGTCATGAGCATTGTACATTGTACAAAAAAACATTTTAATGTGCACACAAGTATTAATACAGGTTTGCATGGCCCCATAAAGTGATAGTTTTCAAGGGGGTGGCACTAATGAAGAGAAGGAATCCCATTGCATGACAGTTGCAGTCAAAATGTAAAACCTTTTTATTGAACAAGTTTTGCAAACAACTTAAACTATAATTTTGACAACATAATTTCAACCATCCAAAGAGGCATTTAGACTTAGTAAAATATCCAGAGGTGCTTGTCAAAAGTGTATTTCACTGAACATGTCTTAGTAAAGGAGTAAAAAGTAAATATTTATTTTTTGTAAACCAACTACACTTTCTGTTCATGTTAACAATCTCTGTCCACTGACATGTTAGCTATATGGATTGTAATGGCATTGGTTATCTTGATCCACCACTTGCTTTTTTTGTCGTAGGCAGTACCTCTAGTAAACACATCTCCAAGTGACGTCTGACTCGAGTGTCCTCTAACTTTTTCAGTTTTACCTCAGGATGTGGAGGGTGCCAATCTTAGTTCAATACATTCATGGTACTCCAAGGCATGTTTGCGGCTAAGGTGGTGCAGCAAATTGCTCGGGTTGACAACTTTAGGACAACAGCATTTGCAGTAAATAGTTTTTTGGTCCACATCCGGCCTTTTAAAACAAAAGTATCTCCAGACAACAGACATGGCTCCTTTTTACAGCAAAAGTTCTTCTGTGTCATCATGTTCAACTTTATCGTCTGCTACAGCTTCAGTTTCAGAATGTTCTCTGTCCATTTTCACAGTGCAATACCTCCACTAATGCATGTACTCCGTTGCATGTGTTTAGCGGTGTAGCAGTGAAAAAGGCCCCCCCCCCAAACAGTTTCCTGTTGCGTCACGTTCCAAACGTTGTTTAGGCTATTTAAACCGGTGTTGCGATATAAGAAAAATCCATATCATAACAAAAATAAACAGTTTTCTGTATGAACCGGTATACCTCCCAGCACTAGTTAACCCACATTCCATTGTCTGTCATTTTGTCCATTTTAACATTTTCACAAAAAGTGCAATTTTTACATTTTTTGTTTGAATCTGGTGTCTGTAAAAGCTATTTAGCCATCACAAACAATATCTGAGCCAAGTTCAAGTACATTATATTGGTAATATTTTTACAAACACAATCTTCTTTTATGTACCCTGCTACTAATTCTACATCTGTTTCTTCTTCTTTCGGCTGCTCCTGTTAGGGCTTGCCACAGCAGATCATCTTTTTTCCATATCTTCCTGTCCTCTACATCATTTTCTCTCACACCATCACCTGCATGTCCTCTCTCATAACATCCATAAACCTTCTCTTAGGCATTCCTGTTTTCCTCTTGTTGGCAGCTCAATTATTAGCATCCTCTTCCCAGTATACCCAGCATCTCTCTTCTGCACATGTCCAAACCAATGCAATCTCGCCTCTGACTTTGTCTCCCAACCGTCCAACCTGAGCTGACCATCTAATGTACTCATTTCTAATCCTGTCCGTCCTCATCACACCCATTGCAAATCTTAGCATCTTTAACTCTGTCACCTCTTGCTGTGTTTCCTGCTTTGTGCTCAGTGACACTGTCTCCAACCCATATAACAAAGCTGGTCCCACTACCGTTTTATAGACTTTCCCTTTCACTCTTGCTGATACCTGTCTGTCACAAATTACTCCTAATACTCTTCTCCACCCATTTCACCCTGCCTGCACTTTTTTTTTCACCTCTCTTCCACAATCCCCATTACTTTGTACTGTTGATCCCAAGTGTTTAAACTCCTCCACCTTCGCCACCTCTATTTCCTGCATTCTCACCATTCGACTGATATTCCTCTCATTTACACGCGTATTCTGTCTTGTTCCTACTGACCTTCATTCCTCTCCTCTCTAGAGCATATCTCCACTTCTCCAGGGTCTCCACAACCTGCTCGCTACAGATCACAATGTCATCAACAAACATAGTCCAAGGGGACTCCTGTCTAATCTCATCTGTCAACCTGTCCATCACAATTGCAAATAAGAAAGGACTCAGAGCTGATCCCTCCACTTCCCACAATTCTACATCTGTTTACAATATGTAATTATTGTTAGTTTTGGATATTAATCATTGTTACAAAATATTAATAAGCAAAAATACTTGTAAATTGAATAAGCTCCATCTGCACACCTGAATATTGCGTCAGGCATACATTTAACTTGTTTCAGTTGTACAAAATTCCTCTTTGGAATGTAAGTGTGATAACTTCAAGTAGTCCAAAAAAGTGGGTTATGTGTACAGTGGTTTCAGTTGCTCTTTAATGGCTATTTTGTAGTTGCAGGTATTTCAATATTACTAATCCCATTTATATTATGTTAAGTGCTATGTTAGTATGTGGCTTTTCTAAAATAGTTCTTTAGTAATTTTTCTATCTCTCTTCTCTCTCTCTTGCCCTACAACCCTTTTAAAAGTCATCAGATACATTTTGGGTAGACTGTGAAGATGGCACCAGAGAGTTTTTCAAAGAAGTATTCAAATCAGAGCAAGAATAAGAAGACAAACGTTGATGATCATGACTCTATAAAAGTCACTCCAAGGTATGAATTTTCATACATATTATGTACATTTTAATTTTTAAATGTCTACCTTATTCCCTCTACTACATGACTAGTTAAGACACTTGAGATCCCTTCAATTTTTTAGGTAATTTGATTATAATTGATTAAACTATATTAATTTAACCCCAGGGGAAATTTCTCACAATGATTGTATGTTGCCACTGCTACTTCCCTTCTTGAAAGTAAACTTGGCTGTCAAAGTTTAAATTTGCATTCTCTGTGGACTGAAATTATAATTTGTAAGTTCTAGTGGTGGTTTTTGTTTGAATGAGTGTATGGGGAAGCAGATATCCTAATAATTTACCACCACCTAAAGCATCCTTTTTAGTAAATGCACTATTAACACAATTGGATCTTTACAAATTTCTTGTAATTTACAATAAGATATGTTAAAGATATGGTTCCACTTGATGTGCATATGTCTAACAATGGCCAGATATATGCATAGGCTAACGTCGCATGTGACTCTCTGGACATGTGCTCTGAAGGCCCTGAGATTTAATTAAAATTTATGAATAGTTTGTTTTTTCATGGAAATATTTCTGCTAGACTAGCCAATGAAGTCCTTTTTAGGTCAGGTTCATAGTTTGTGAATAGGGGAGCATTCTGTGTTTCTATAGATGTTTCCCATTCTACCAGGTCTGTGTTTTGCTTTGTTTGCCATTTCTTTGAAGATAATAGCTAGTCCTCTTTGGAGACTGGCTACAATGGGTGGAAACAAGCCACAGAGTAACCGGTTGAACACAAGTCCTGTGGCAATGCTAACTTAAGTTAATGGTGAATGATGAAAAATGAGCTTGGAAATAAAAAGAAAAAAGGTTTCAATCTTTGTGGGGTTACTAGTAATAAAAGGGAGAGGGTGTTTATTTATATATATATATATAAAAAAAAAAAAAAAAAAAAAAAAAAACTGGCTTCCTAAGGCACTAATGAAATATTTGGCAGGTGTGATGATGAAAATTACATTGTCATTCTTGTAATGATACAAGAGTTTGACCCCTTTTCATGGGGTCTCACACTGTTAATTCCTACTCCTATATTACAATGTTTATCTTGTATCTTCAACCATATGTGAAGAATGTATTCAACTGATGGGTTATAGAGTATGCTCGCAGACTGTCAGGATAGTTAATTTCCGAATCCTTTTCAATTGCCATTGTTTCAAGCTCTTTCTTTCAAACACAGATTAGCTGACATTTCTTTCACAGTTTGTATTCCCTAATGTCCACATTCAACAGTTACATTGCAAACTATTGCTCTCTGCTCAGGACGTGCTGTTCTTGTGTAGTTTCTATTCAACTTCAAAGCTTACCAGTAGGTTAGACATATGTACAACAGTGTTTTTCAACTGCTGGTCCGTGGACCGGGTCTGGCCCGGCAGAAATTTGTGAGTTATTGCCACTTACTTGCCTGGATCATGTAGCGAAGTGGAGAAGGACAGTGCTGCTTGACATGTATAGGTGGCAGTGTGTAGGGATATGTATTGTCCGCTAAGGAATTATAGAAGGGGCAGGTTCATTCTTTTGATGACAGTACATTGTTTTGCTAGTATTGCGTCAGTTTGCCTGTCAACGACACATGCATATTGTTTGCAGATACTTTGTTGATGATATTTTGGATAGCAAGGCTGAAGTTGACTACTTACTCACAGCTACTTTTTCAGCTGGCTACTTATTCACAGCTCCAGGTAATTCTGACACTTTGTCAAACTGCAGTTGAGTTTTTCCTGGCCCAATGTGGTTACCTAGGTTGAAAGGACTGGCAAAGTTGGCACATGCCTATATCTGACTGGGATGCACTGTGATGTTTAACACTAGAATTACCAGAGCCTACGAAAAAACTCGTATATCCGGCCCACCTTAAATCGCTTCTTAAATCCGTTCACACCTCTCCGCCAGCATCCTTTGTCCTCTAAATGTGCTGATAAAAGACAATCTGCCAGCAGCCGGCTATTCCATCCCCCCACCGACTTAGAACGTGAGCGAACTTTTCCCAGCTCACGCCTTGATTGTTTACCTGGGAGTGAAGTGCAGTTTTACAGTGGAAATGATAGATCGTTATTTGGAAGACACGCATGAAATGCGTGTTCCGTTTCTAAAGTAATCTGTGTAAACACATTGTTAAAACAGAAACTTTTTCATATTTTAGTAATAAATGTTACAAAATGTAGTAGGCATAAACTATAGAATATATAAAGCCCGAGTTCCAAAGATCAAATAAACACTTTCACAAAAGCTTCAAGAATGATTCAACAGCTTCTGTGGAGTAGCGCGCTAAGATTTGCCTCGGGGGAGGGGTGATGTTAGAGCGCCTGCGCTTATTCAGTGCAGCAAGGACAACGCACATGTTATTCTTTTTTTCTTTCAGTACACGTGGCTTCCCTGTTTATTTATATATCTAGTGACTTCTCTGCCTGTCTGTCTCTCTATTACGCAGTGCTCTGTCTGTCTGTGTGTTATGGATCTTAAAAATAAGTTATAAGGACAGTTGTTCCTGTTAATTGCAGTCTCAATTGTTAAAAAAATATTTTAAAAGGAGCATCCCACATGAAAATATAACGATCTCAGTAACTGACAGTGCATACCAATGTATAAATTTTATGTCCGTTTGAGGTTTAAAAGAAAAGAAAAAAAAAGCAACACTTCATCCCCAGCGGGGAATCGAACTCAGGTCTGTGAGGCAAGGAAAAGCTACTCTGCGCTAAGAGGCAAATCTTAGCGCGCTACTCCACAGAAGCTGTTGAATCATTCTTGAAGCTTTTGTGAAAGTGTTTATTTGATCTTTGGAACTCGGGCTTTATATATTCTATAGTTTATGCCTACTACATTTTGTAACATTTATTACTAAAATATGAAAAAGTTTCTGTTTTAACAATGTGTTTACACAGATTACTTTAGAAACGGAACACGCATTTCATGCGTGTTTTCCAAATAACGATCTATCATTTCCACTGTAAAACTGCACTTTACTTCCAGGTAAACAATCAAGGCGTGAGCTGGGAAAAGTTCGCTCACGTTCTAAGTCGGTGGGGGGATGGAATAGCCGGCTGCTGGCAGCTTGTCTTTTATCAGCACATTTAGAGGACAAAGGATGCTGGCGGAGAGGTGTGAACGGATTTAAGAAGCGATTTAAGGTGGGCCGGATATACGAGTTTTTTCGTAAGCTCTGGTAATTCTAGTGTTAAATCGCACTGCAAAGAGTTAAAAAGCGTTGGGCTTAACTACTTGTTACACTTTACAAATGCCTAGTTTTGTCTGGCCTAATGCAAGTTAGGTGGTAGTTTGTTTTGGTGTTTTTTTTTAAATGCAGTGACTTAACTCAAAATGTACAGTGTGCTGCATTTTTCATGAACAGTACTTTAGTTGTAGGTTAACATTTTCATAATTTATAAATAGTTTACTTAAATATAGTGTGTATATAGATGTGAGATCTTTGACACCCTCCCCAACTGTTCTACATGGTGAAATGCAGTTGATGCATCTGTTAAGAATCGCTCGTCAGCCACCGAGGCAACCGCAGGTTCACTTTGCCACAGAGGCAACTGCAACTTTACAGCCTTGACATGTAATACGTCTGTAGCCTGATGGTTGATGTAGGGAGCATTCTAACCCGGCTACTGGCCTGGCCCTGTCTGCTCTGTGTATTGAAGTGGTAGTTCCTTTTTGAATAAATACCCAGACTGTTTGTTTTGATTGGAATAAAGTTGGTTTTCTTGAAGCCTTTGGATTTGGCATCTTATTTTGGGTGCAAGACAGTGACTCACATTTCACATGGTACCAGAAGAGGGGACTGGCACCAATGGATCTTCAACAGGTGGATGATGTTCTCTACCACCGGAGCTGGATAAGGCTCCTTCAGGTGCCCTTGCCCATCCCAGAGATGTGCTAGTGAAGATGGCATCCTCAGACAACCCAGAGTGTTTCTTGTTCTGTTTTAAATGCACAGCAGCTATTTTACCCCCTTTTTGACTGAGGAGGCCTACAGGTCACGCAAAATCTTCCTCCCGAAGGCTTGATGATTATGACTTCCTGAAAGAACAGATCCTCCTCCATATGGTTATGAGCCCCTTGGCCAAGGGACGTCCATTTCAGCTGTGGCATATTGTCCCAGATCGACTTATACGGGGACAGGTCCAGGATTTAGTAAACCCTTCAAAGCTGGTTTTTTGGAGACACCTTCGAGTGCATTGTGGAAAAGCTCACTGTTGATTCATTCTTGTCAGGAATAAGCAAAGACCTTTGTGATGAGATGCTCCGGAATGATGTCCACTCACTGTTAGACCTGATCCTCAGACTGGAGGGCACCCAAGCCACCTGGAAACAGAGGTGCTATCCTAACTTGGCACCAACTTCGACCCAACCATCACATCCCTGCAGCCTCCGCCTCATCCTCTCCTTGTCTGCTGCAACTCCCTGCCTTGGTTTCTCCTGCTCAAGCTCAGGCTGCTACAGTTCCTGAGGCCACTGCTGGGGGCCTACAGACCCACGCTTCAGGTAGATTGCTCAATCGTAGGAACTCCACAGTTGAGATCAAGCACATGTGATCAACTGGGATATCAGGCTTGGCAGTGCCACCTCTCATCTGCACAGTCCATGTACGTTGATCTGGCCCAGGTATGGGGTTTGCAGATTTCCATTGGGGTGTTGAAGAAATACCATTTTAAGGTCTCTGTTAAGTTTGCTGTAAGTGAAATCATGGCCCTGTTTGACTCTGGTAGTGACCTCTGCGTAGTGCATCGTAACTTGCTCTGGCAGATTCCCTTTACAAAAACGAGCTGGGTGAACATTTGCGGTGTTCATGGAGGCATTAAAGAATATGAGACTATCGTACTCCCTCTGAAATTTAAAGGGAGGAACTTTAAAGTATGGACTGCCATATCAGATGCTTCACCCTGGCCTCTTTTAATAGGGTAGAGGAATGTCCTCTTCCCACACATCCTAGCCACCTGCACAGCACCTCTTTCTGTGCTTGATCAAGAAGGGCTTGCTGCTGTCAAGGTCGGTCAAGGAGCTGGCTTAGAGATTGAACCTGATTTGTCCTGTGAGGTAGGAGATGACCCCTTGCATGAGCGTCTGGGACAATTGGAGGGCTCTTCTCATCAGGCACTCACACCTTCAACTTCTACAAGCCAGACAACCGCTGTGGGCCCTGCAGAAACAACGGCTGAAGAAGAGCAGCCTAGACTTTGCATTTATACAAGCACATGTCGCAAATGACTCTTACTATATGGAGCAGGAAGGCCTGAATTTCAAAACGCCAAACTTTTTAATTAAGGATGGTTTCTTATATTGGGTGTTTTCTGATTGCATAGGGGAAGAACTGAATAGTTAGTGGCAAGCAAAGAGAGACGGTTTTAAAAATTGCTCGCATCCATGTCTTGTGGGGGTCATCTCAGCATGGAGAAGATGACGGATCCCATTTCAAAACACTTTTATTGGCAGAATATGGGCTGAGATATGGAGTAGTTTTGTAGATCTTCCCCCAAATGTCATGTTGTTTCCAATCATAGACCTGCTCAGGCACCCCTCTCACCAGTGTCCATTTTGGAAGTCCCTTTTGAGAGGATTGGGTTAGACATTGTTTACCCACTTCCCAAGAGTAAGAATGGTTATCAGAATATGCTTGTGTTGGTTGATTATGGAACAAGGCACTCTGAGGTGGCTGCTCTGTGGAAGGCCAACACCCAAGCTGTTGCTAAGGTTCTGTCAGAAGTATTCACGCATATTGGCATTCCTTGTGAGATTTTAACGGACCAGAGTACACACTTCACACATCATGAAGCAGCAGTGTGAGAACCTATGAAAAATCTAGGGAATCCTGGCCCACCTTAAATCCTTTTGCACCAGCATCTTTTGTTTTGTAAATGTGTCGATCACAATCAGCAAGCCGCCTCCTATCCCATCCCCCCTACCAACGGAGGTCAACTCGGGCAAAAAGCTCTCTCAGCTCAAGTCTTATCTAAGTATGAGGTGCCTGGATTTGTATAGGGTAAATAATATATTGTTATTTGGAACACATGCATTTCATGTGTGTTTCTTGTCTACAATGATCTATGTAAATGCAGGATGACAGGAAATGCAAGAAATGTTGAACACATACCTGAAACACAAACTTTTTTCATGTTTTAGTACTAATGACAAAATTTTGACATGAAGTGTATAATGTGTGAATATCAAATACACTTTTCCAAGCAAATTCATTGACCTTTGAGCAATGTTGGTTCAGTGATATTGCAAAGTTTCTAAAAGCCCTGTGGCCATAAAGTAAAGTTTTGTGCCAGCTATGCCAGTTGTTTTGGCTAAGGTACCCACAGTGAGCCAGACAAAATTCAGCTGAAACTTAACAAATGCATCTGTCTCTTTACAAACGTGTGACAGTTGAAGTGGCCCAATGCCTTTTAACCCTTTAAAGATAGCAGTGCATCCCATTCATTAGATATAGGAGTGTGCCAACTTTGCCAGTCCTTTTGTCCCAGGTACCTATGTTGGACCACGCAAAACTCAACTGAAATGTAACAGACATCTGTCTTTTCAGAAAACTCTCCCAACTGGGGTGGCCCAACGTTTAACCCTTTATAGTGCCATTCAAACATCACAGCGGGTCCTATTCATTAGATATGGAAGTGTGCTAACATTGCCAGTCCTTTTGACCCACGTTCTCGCATTGGGTCAGGAAAAGCTCAAGTGCAGCTTGACAAAGCTTGCACAAATTGTCAGAATTAGTTGGCTGAAATTGAACAAAGAGCTTCGAATTTAAGTAGCCAGCTGAATACGGAGCTGTGAATAAATAGCCAATTTCAGCCTTGGTATTTTCTTGTGTTATGGTGCTGTAAAACTGTAAACCCTACAAAATGGAAGTAAAGAAAAATAGTGATGATACCAAAAGTAAGCCAAATATGAGTGCCTAACTCTTTGAGGGCTGAATATTTTTTCCAAAAAGCAATGATTTCACTCAGAAGTCAACATAAAACGTCTGTTGCTGCATGCTGTGGCTGTCAGTTTGCCAAGAATGTGCGGCTTGCTTGCTGCCAGGCTGTCTTTGTGTGGCTGGGACACGGGCGCAGTGCGTTACAATCTGGTTTCTACCTCTTATCATTGTTAAGTGGCAGTCCTCCCTGGCGAACATTGTCAGTGCCACGGCTAGCTGGGAACCAATCAGCTGAAGCTGGAACTTCACATTCATCTTCGATCGCTTGTATCAAAAACTCTAGTCCGACAAGTCATAGCCCAGTTCAGAGATAATAGGCAATAAAGTCATCCACGGAGTGTTTTGCTTTACACATTCGCTTTGATCTCTCGCCAGATGTCAGTGCCATTTTTGCCGTCGTGTGCGCCTTGCTACTCAGGAGAGTGCAGGGAATCTCGGTCAAACTAATGAATCTAACTTTCAAGTAACGAGAGTCCAACTAAAATGTAATGGTGGGTTTTGTCATAGTTTACAGTCGATTACCATCGTCAACTCCTCCTTTTGACAAAAGTCAACATCAGCCCTGAAAGAGTTAAAGTTTAAAAGAAACTGTGAAAATGAAATGTTGATAATACAGAATATGTGACAGAAACTAAAAAAAGAAAAGGAGGCTTTGTTTGGGATTACAATAAGGGGTACTTGGTTGGTTTCTTTGTAGAACCCTGGCAGTGAACTATTGCCACATAATGGAAACATATATCATTTATTTAGTTTACTTCCAAGCATAGTGGGGTATCTAATCCCAGTTTGTGCCTTGGTTTTCGTGGGTTCACTTAGTGTGAGGTAACTTTCGTTAGTGCTTTTCACATAATTTTTAGCGTATGACAGCTTTGAGACTAAGCTACACTAGCTCGTAGTGAAACACTACAAGAGGATAATTTGCAATGACTCAATTCTCTTACATTTCTAGACACTTTCCTGTTTTTGGGGTTTTACAGGGCCAAAAGTCCAAAAAATGTCTTTTTTAAGGTGGTAGGGGGTTTTAGGCCATTTTCGTGTTTAAAATTGAAATTTTATTAAGGAAACACCAAGGAGGTGTAAAAGTAATTATGCTCTTGACTTAGTAGTTAATGGTATAAAAGGTATATGTCATTAAATATTGAATGATTAGGTCTTAAGCAAAGTAAATGTACTGGGTCTTGACTAAGAATCTGAATAACCAGCCGGCGGCAAGGTCATGAAAGTGAAGGGAGAGAGAGACCAATGAGGCAGATCAGGCTAAACAACCGCAGTGCAAAACGTACAAGGACTGTTTAAAGCCATGTCGCATGCTAGGAGACCCAAGTTCCGTACAGTCACTAGTGCCTGGGTAATGTCAGTTATGGGCAATATGTGGCATTATGAATTTAATATAAATTCCACATGGCATTTGTGAATTTCCCCTTGGGATTAATAAAGTATCTATCTCTCTATCTATCTATGCTATTAAATTTTAAGTTATATTTTCTGCTAGCTATTCGTGTGAGAGACTTGTTCAGCCCTATCACTGATAAAAACCAAATGGACATTAATGCAGCTCTTTGTCTCTTGGAAACAGCACTGCAGCCATGATTATCAAGTATTCTTACAAAGAAGCAACAGCAAATTTTGCAGTGTATGACATTAACTTGCATCCAGCCCTGTGCATGCTCCAACCTATATTCAATTTCAATTTTCAGTTCTTTCATTAGCAAATTTTTACTGCTCTTTCTGGTTATTTTGGAGAATTTTCATTTTATAGTATTTAAAAACTAATGGATAAATGAATAAGAGAGCTAAACACATTATACGAAGAAAGCCACCACAACCCTGTTTGTTTTTAATTGATAATTAAAAACTACCCTCTGCTTGAACAGTTTTCTACATAAAATTAACTTTTCATATGTGCAAATCTGAGATCTGATCTGATACTATTAATTCTCATTGGGAGATGGGTGAGTGACAGCACCAACAAAAGTTTGATTGCAAATCATCTGTGTGCCCAGATATCACAGATTCTGTTTTTGGATCTTTAAATAGCACGGACCAAATATATCTTGCTTAACAGCCACTGAACATTATCTGTAAATAGTTTTTTAAAAAAAAAAACAAAAAAAAACAAGAAGTGCTTTGGCATTCTACAGGCCTTTCAATAAAGAGTAGACACTCAACAGTAACATTAATTTCTATAGCACATTTTCATACAAGGCATGCAGCTCAAAGTGCCTTACGAGAACTTCAAGAAATTATGCCAAGGAAAGAAAAAAAACCCAACAAATTAGAAATTAACAGTTTTATGAATGAAGAAATTAAATACCAAAAGTAGTAAATTAGAAGAAATCAGTAGTACATTTTTTAATGCTGCTCTGATGTAAGTAGGTGACCAAACGTCAGAAGTATGGATTGAACCTGCAGAATTATAACTTTAAAGTTCAGTGTCATAACATATAATAAAATATGTATACATAGTATGCCCTTCAATTTAAAGAGAAATAATTAACTTTTCACAGTAGCACATATACAGTTAAAGTTGAGGTTGCACTAAAAGCATTCAGTCACCTCCTGCCCGTTTATTTTCTGCAATATTAATAATAATAATAATAATATTAGATGCATAACTATTAAAAATGTAAGTATTAGGCCTTTAAATAAAATATTTTGAAATAGTCATTACAAGGGCAATTTCTGATATTTGTAAATTTGTCACTTTGAATGTTAACTGAACATTTATTTTCAGTGCTTTTTTTCTTATGAAGTAAACACAAAATTATGATCAATCATCCATCCATCCATCCATCCATTTTCCAACCCGCTGAATCCGAACACAGGGTCACGGGGGGTCTGCTGGAGCCAATCCCAGCCAACACAGGGCACAAGGCAGGAACCAATTCCGGGCAGGGTGCCAACCCACCGCAGTATGATCAATCATTTTAGATTTATTTTTAAAAATCCTTAAAATCTTGTTCAGTTCTAACAAATGTGAGTGGTTAATTTTATTGGGATTAATAAAGTATCTATCTATCTATTAAGCTGTACAGTTCATCAATTTGAATAATTTGGTAAGATGCTATTACAGAGGTAGTTAAAAGTTGCATTTATTCATGATGCTGTTTTTTTTTTTGTTTTTTTTTTAAATTTTTATTGTAATCATTCATACAAATCAATCAATTTTTACAAATAGGATTGGAAAAATAAAAAACGACCTCCACCCTTGAGAGAGAGAGAGAGAGAGAGCATGGCCAACTGAATAAAACATAAGGCTTGAAGACATACCTAAATTGATGAGTTTAATAGGTCAGTAGAGATGAATGGAGAGGAAAAAGAGATGCAAAGATAATTGCTTCCTCGGTGCCTTAAGAGCTTATTCTAAAATTTTATTGATTATATCCTGCCAGGTTTTTAAAAAAAAAAAAATTCTGTACAGAACCTCTAACTGTATATTTGATTTTTTCCAATTTCAAATACAGTAATCCCTCCTCCATCGCGGGGGTTGCGTTCCAGAGCCACCCGCAAAATAAGAAAATCCGCGAAGTAGAAACCATATGTTTATATGGTTATTTTTATATTGTCATGCTTGGGTCACAGATTTGCGCAGAAACACAGGAGGTTGTAGAGAGACAGGAACGTTATTCAAACACTGCAAACAAACATTTGTCTCTTTTTCAAAAGTTTAAACTGTGCTCCATGACAAGACAGAGATGACAGTTCCGTCTCACAATTAAAAGAATGCAAACATATCTTCCTCTTCAAAGGAGTGCCCGTCAGGAGCATATAAAGTCACAGAGATAGAGAAAAGCTAACAAATCAATAGGGTTGTTTGGCTTATGTATGCGAAGCACCGCGGCACAAAGCTGTTGAAGGCGGCAGCTCACACCCCCTCCGTCAGGAGCAGACAAAGAGAGAGAGAGATAGAGAGAGACAGTTTGTTTTTCAAGCAAAAATCAATACGTGCCCTTCGAGCTTTTAAGTATGCGAAGCACCGTGCAGCATGTCGTTTCAGGAAGAAGCTGCACAAAAGATAGCAACGTGAAGATAATCTTTCAGCACTTTTAGACTAGCGTCCGTATCGTCTAGGTGTGCGAACAGCCCCCCTGCTCAATCCCCCTACGTCAGGATCAGAGAAAGTCAGCGCAAGAGAGAGAGAGAGAAAAGTAAGTTGGGTAGCTTCTCAGCCATCTGCCAATAGCGTCCCTTGTATGAAATCAACTGGGCAAACCAACTGAGGAAGCATGTACCAGAAATTAAAAGACCTATTGTCCGCAGAAATCCGCGAACCAGCAAAAAATCTGTGATATATATTTAAATATGCTTACATATAAAATCCGCGATGGAGTGAAGCCGCGAAAGGCGAAGCGCGATATAGCGAGGGATTACTGTAGTATAAAACATTGGTTACCCACTGACTTAAAAGAGGAGCGTTAGGATTCTTCCAGTTTAGCAAAATAAGTCTGCGTGCCAAAGTGTAGATAGATAGATAGATAGATACTTTAGTGAATGCAATCAGTTTGTTTGTACTTCTCCACTTTAAACCCATCTGGAAGAACCCCAAACACAGCTGTTAATGGGTTAAGAGGGATTGTGACACCAAGGCTGTCTGAAAGGCACTTAAAAATTTTGGTCCAAAATGATGTTAATTTGGTGCAGGCCCAAAACATGTGACCCAGTGAGGCTGGGACTTGATTGCAGCGTTCGCAGGTTGGATCTTGCCCTGGAAACATTTTGGACAGTTTTAGGCAAGACAGATGTGCTCGATATATAATTTTGAGTTGAATAATTGTATGCTTTGCGCATATGGAGCTCGAGTGAAGTCTCTGCATTGCTGTTTTCCACTCCTTTTCTGATATATTGATTAAGAGATCTTTTTCCCATTGTCCTCTTGGATTTTTGAAAGGGAGGGACTGTAAAATCATTTTTATATATTGCAGAGATGGTGTCTAAGTCCTTGAAATTGAGCAATATTTTTCCCAGTGTGGACGAGGGTGCAAGATGAGGAAAATCGGGCAGGTTCTGTTAAACAAAGTTCCTAATTTGAAGATAGTGAAAGAAATGTGTAGCTGGAAAGTTAAATTTGGAATGTAATTTGTGAATTTCCCCTTGGGATTAATAAAGTATCTGTCTGTCTGTCTGTAATTGTTCATAGGATGCAAAGATGTTGTCTATATAAAGATCTCTGAGCAATTTAATCCCAAATCTTTTCCAGAAATTAAAAACTGCATATGTTTGTGAGGGTTGAAAGAGGTGGTTCTCTTGCAGAGGTGCCACAGATAAAAGCTTCTCCATCTTAAAATGGTTTCTACATTTGGTTCCATATTCTGAGTGACTGAAGCACAATTGGGTTATTAGTATATTGCCGATACCTTGCATTTATTGGGGCACAAAGCAGGGAATATAAAGAAGTACTGCTGGATTTTACTTCTATTGCGGACCAGGGGCCTCATGTATAAACGGTGTGTACGCACAGAAATGTTGTGTACGAACTTTTCCACGCTCAAATCGCGATGTATAAAACCTAAACTTGGCGTAAAGCCACGCACTTTTCCACGGTACCTCATGCCCTGGTGTACGCAATTTCTCCGCTCGGTTTTGCAGACTGGCAGCACCCAGCGTCAAAGCAGTGCTACTGTTCCTGTGTGATCACCCTTTCTTTCTTAGACCCACATTCCTGACGCGGCTTTATAAATACACTGAAATTAACTGCATATTGTTTATTAGTGTAATGCATCTGATTGTAATTAACCTGTAGCAATATAATGGTCCAGGGAATAGCCATAGTATTCCAAATACCATAACTGCTTTACCGTTGTTACGCTCACTGCGTCTTCTTCTTTCAGCTGCTCCCGTTAAGGGTTGCCACAGCAGATCATCTTTTTCCATATTACTCTCACTGCACCACTCGGAGTATTTATATCACTGTATCTGAGTGGGGAATCACAGCAGCAGCTGATCGGAAAGAGAATTATCGGTATACAGTTTCAAGCACACACTACCTCAGCCACAGCAAAACGCGTCAAAGCTTTTCCTGTACGGACCTCGCGTTTCAGAAACCGTTTCATCCCAAGAACTATAAACGCACTTAATCAAGTGCTCCTTGTAGAACTGTTTGTACTTTATAAGTACAATTACCTCACTGTAAACTTGCACTACAGTTATAATATTGCACAACCTGCGCCACCTTATAAAGCGTGTATGATGACGATTACATAAGATGAAATGCAGTAAAATATGTTGCTTATAGTATACAGATCAAACTTTAACTTCATTTAAATAATCTGTATTGTTAATAATTAAACATGTGAGGACATGGTGCCACAGCGCTAGCTAGTTCACGGATAGATCCTGCCTTGCGCTGTATTATTGCTGGTGCTGACCTGACACTGGAAGGATAGACGGATAGAATAATTAAACATGTACTACGAAGATATTTCAATGTTCCTTTAAAGTTTTGAAGAATCGGCGTTCTAAGCTTACAGATGGCTTAACGTCTATTACAGAGCTGATTGTGTGGCGATTGGGTATTTGGAGAAAGAAAAGTAAGGACAGGAACTGGAGGTTAGTACGTTTAAAAGAGACAGTACTTCTGTAATAAATTATTTCATCGAAGGTCGCACATAGCGCAGCAAGCCTCTTGTGTGAGATATGAACAATCACTGCGCCACCGTGTTCCCATGTTTAATAACATGCTTTCATTCCTATCATCATGAAAAAGATATCACGTATACATCTCAGTATTTTAATTATTCAGAGAGCTGTAATATTACGAATGTAATGGATTATGTGTCCTGTCGGAGAAAGAGAAAGCCCGTTTAAGAAGCAGGTAGTGATTCACACACAGAGCACACAGAAGATCAAATACAGAACAAAGCATTTAATGTGCTACTTTAGTTACAATGGGATTTGAGAAACTAGTAAATTAAATGATTTTAAGATGAAGTTTATGACGTTCTACTTTAATGACAAAATAAACTACGTGATTAAAGTGGAAATTTCGAGATTAAAGTTGACATTTCGTGCTTTTTACCTACTGTGTGCCTATTTTTTTTCTCTGTACCCTAATAAGCTTTCATATGACACTCAGACGGTCCGCTGCGAGTCGCCTTTTCACGCCGACTTTGATATGTGACTTCTTTTTTATTTCGGGCACTGTGCAACTTTGTGAGCTTGAGCTTTCGAGTTTCTCCGACACACTATGTCACTCAATCAGCTTCCTTTTGTTGTTTATACCACTGTTTAAACCAACAACGGGCAGGACAGAAGGCGCGTGCACGTGCGTTACTTTTCACGCTGATCGGGATTTATGTAGTGGAAGAACGTGGAAGTATGCGTGCGTACAGATTCCTGCATCTGGATTTTTCTGTGCGTACGCACATTCCCGCTTTTGTGCTTACGCCATGTAATAGTGTGAGTTCTACACACGGCGTCATACATGAGGCCCCAGGTCTGTGTGTGTTCATCTATTTGTGTCCAGGTTTTTATAGCTTGTATGTTTGCTGCCCAGTAATAAAACTGAAAGTTAGGTAGAGCCATGCCACCTTCTGCCTTAGGTCTTTCTAGGGTCGCTCTTTTGATACGTGGATGTTTAGACTTCCAAATAAATGAGGTTATTGTTGAATCTAATTACTTAAAAATGATTTATTGATGTACTGTATATTGGAATGTTTTCAAATAAAAAAAGAAGCTTCGGAAAAATATTTATCTTAACAATGTTAATTCTTCCAGCTAGAGTGAGATGAAGGGTTGACCATCTATGCAAGTCTTGCTTAATTTTTTCCATACAGACGGCGAAATTTTGTTGATAAAGAGCTTTGTGTTTACTTGTGATGCTTACTCCTAGGTATTTAAACTGATCTGCAATGATAAAAGGGAAGGTGTCCAAGACCAGAGATCTTTGTCCTAGTTCCGGCGCCGCCGAGAGTGACCGCCTTTTCAGCACCTCCGTGTATGACTGTATGTGTATGTGTACTTTTCTACTTATATTTTTCTATTTTTATTTATTGATCACTCCTATCAATTTATTTTATGTGGATTCGTTCCCTGGACACACTTACTTTTACAACGTGGGCATGGATTTTTACACGCCGAGACTCGTCTATTCAAGTACTCAACTTCGAGCGCCGAGAACAAATGCCAGTGCCGGTGTGGTTCCCTATTTACCCGACGATGTAAGAAGGCGGTATCGTGGCATAAGAGCCGGCACTAAGCTAAAAATGAAACGGCTTGCGAGAAAGTGGCGTTTTAAGCCTTCGGTGCCTTCTGTGATTCTGGGAAATGTGAACTCAATCTCAAATAAGATTGACGAACTGGCTGCACTGGTGAAAAATGTCAGAACCTACAGAGAATGCAGTTTGTTGTGCTTTTCCGAAACGTGCCTAACTACCATCATCCCAGATGCTGACATGGAGCTACCCGGGTTTAGCACAGTTAGAGCGGACAGAGATGCAAGTACCTGCGGGAAGCACAAAGGAGGAGGACTCGCTCTCTTTGTTAATACACGGTGGTGTAACTCAGGATATGTTAATGTTAAAATCTCCACTTGCTCCAGGGACATCGAACTGTTGGCCATAAGTTTGCATCCCTATTACTTGCCCAGAGAGTTTGGACACGTCATTGTGTACATCCCTCCTAGGGCGGTTGTGGAGACAGCGAGTGACATCATCCATCACCCTGAGGCGCTTGTGCTAATCGCTGGAGACTTTAACCATGTGACGCTGGACAAAACATTACCTGCCTTCTCTCAGTATGTGGACTGTAACACCCGGGGAAATAAGACTACTGATTTACTGTATGCAAATGTTAAAGATGCATACAGCGCCACCCTGCTGCCTGCGCTTGGGAAAGCAGATCATAACCTGGTTCTGCTTCATCCTTACTACAAACCAAAAGTAAGGGTCCTACCTACAACCACACGATCATTCAGGAAGTGGACCCCGGAGGCAGAGAAGGCTCTGAGAGAATGTTTTGGAACTACAGACTGGGATATCCTGCAGGGATCACATAGTGAGAACATTGAGGAAGTTGTTGACTGCACTACTGACTACATCAACTTCTGTATGGACATTATAGTTCCAGTAAGAACTGTACGCTGCTCTGCTAACAACAAGCCATGGATTACAAGTGACATCAAGGGCCTTTTGAACCAGAAGAAAAGGGCTTTTAAAGGCGGTGATCAGCATGAGCTCAAGCGCGTGCAGAAGGAACTCCGAATCCAGCTCAGGGCGGCGAAGGAGCAGTACAGGAGAAAGCTGGAGCAGAAGTTGCAGAATAACAGCATGAAGGAAGCGTGGGATGGGATGAAGATCATCACTGGCTGCAGGTCGAAGCGGGGTACCACCATCGAGAGAGACGTGAAGAGAGCAAACCAGATGAACAACTTCTTTAACAGGTTTGACCACTCTAAACCACTCTCACTCTCACCTCGGAGTACTGCACCCTCCACACATCCTTCTGCTGATGCCAGCATAGGAGAGACATCCCCACCCATAATTACAACAGCGCATCTTCAACCTGAGCCTGGAACAGGGGAGAGTCCCGAGGTTTTGGAAAACATCTTGCATCACCCCAGTCCCAAAGGTATCACATCTTAGTGAGCTGAATGACTTCCGGCCTGTTGCTCTGACATCACATGTGATGAAGACCATGGAGAGGCTGCTGCTTCACCACCTGAGGCCACAGGATCAACACGCCCTCGACCCTCTGCAGTTTGCATATCAGGAGAAGGTGGGAGCGGAGGATGCCATCATATATATGCTACATCGATCCCTCTCCCACTTGGACAGAGGCAGTGGTGCTGTAAGAATTATGTTTCTAGACTTCTCTAGCGCCTTCAACACAATCCAACCTCTGCTCCTTAGGGACAAGCTGACAGAGATGGGAGTAGATTCATACCTGGTGGCATGGATCGTGGACTATCTTAAAGACAGACCTCAGCATGTGCGTCTTGGGAACTGCACGTCTGACATTGTGGTCAGCAACACAGGAGCGCCACAAGGGACTGTACTTTCTCCGGTCCTGTTCAGCCTATATACATTGGACTTCCAATACAACTCGGAGTCCTGCCACGTGCAATAGTTCGCTGATAACACTGCTATCGTGGGCTGCTTCAGGAGTGGGCAGGAGGAGGAGGAGTATAGGGACCTAATCAATGACTTTGTTAAATGGTGCGACTCAAACCACCTACACCTGAACACCAGCTAAACCAAGGAGCTGGTGGTGGATTTTAGGAGGCCCAGACCCCTCATGGACCCCGTGATCATCAGAGGTGACTGTGTGCAGATGGTGCAGACCTATAAATACCCGGGAGTGCAGCTGGATGATAAATTAGACTGGACTGCCAATACTGATGCTCTGTGTAAGAAAGGACAGAGCCGGTTATACTTCCTTAGAAGGCTGGTGTCCTTCAACATCTGCAATAAGTTGCTGCAGATGTTCTATCAGACGGTTGTGGCGAGCGCCCTCTTCTACGCGGTGGTGTGCTGGGGAGGCAGCATTAAGAAGAAAGACGCCTCACGCCTGGACAAACTGGTGAGGAAGGCAGGCTCTATTGTTGGCATGGAGCTGGACAGTTTGACATCTGTGGCAGAGCGACGGGCGCTCAGCAGGCTCCTATCAATTCTGGAAAATCCACTGCATCCACTAAACAGTGTCATCTCCAGACAGAAGAGCAGCTTCAGCAACAGACTGCTGTCACTGTCCTGCTCCACTGACAGACTGAGAAGATCGTTCCTCCCCCACACTATGCGACTCTTCAATTCCATCCGGGGGGGTAAACATTAACATCATACAAAGTTATTGTCTGTTTTTTACCTGTATTATTATCAATGTTTAATATTGTTTTTTGTATCAGTAAGGTGCTGCTGGAGTATGTGAATTTCCCCTTGGGATTAATAAAGTATCTATCTAGCTATCTTTTGAAATACTGTAAGTACTGTTAAGACTGCAGGCACAGAATTTTGTGGGTCTGATATATACAGTACAATATCATCTGCATATAGAGAAATTTTCTGTTCCAGTCCTTCTCTGATAATCCCATTTATCTGATCAGCATTTCAACAGTGAACCGCCAGTGGTTCAATGGCGATTGCAAATAGCAGTGGTGACAAGGGGCATCCTTTTCTGGTACCACGTTCTAATTTAAAGTTGTCTGAACAAATGTTGTTAATACAAACTGAACCTTCTGGATTGGTATACAGTAGTTTGATCCATGCACAAATGTTCGGGCCAACCCCAAATTTTTCTAATGTAGTGAAAAGGTATTGTATTTCCATTCAATCATGTCAAATGCTTTTTCTGCATCTAATGATATTATTATTTCTGGGGTGTTTTGACTTTGTTGTTGAGTATATTACATTAACACTAGAATTACCAGAGCCTACGAAAAAACTCGTAGATCCGGCCCACCTTAAATTGCTTCTTAAAACCATTCTCACCTCTCCGCCAGCGTCTTTTGTCATCTAAATGTACTGATAAAGACAAGCTGCAAACAGCCGGCTATTCCATCCCCCCACCGACTTAGAACGTAAACGAACTTTTTCCAGCTCATGTCTTGATTGATTATCTGGGAGTGAAGTGGAGGTTTTAGAGTGGAAATAATAAATCGTTATTTGGAACACACGCATTTCATGTGTGTTGCGTTTCTACAGTAATCTGTGTAAACACATTGTTAAAACAGAAACTTTTGTTATATTCTAGTAACAAAATGTAGGCATAAACTATATAATGTATGAAGCCTGAAGTCCAAATATCAAAGAAACACTTTCACAAAAGGTACAAAAAAAAAAAAAGCCGCTGCCAAAAAAAGCCGCCTTAGTGTGCGACATTGACACTCATTTACTATAACTGCCGCCGTGGCGCAACAGTATCAGTTGCTGACTGGCAATCAGAAAGTCACGAGTTCGATCCTGCATGACTCCCTTTTGTGAAGTGTTCTTATTTTTACTGTTTTAGAATAAAAAGATACGTTTGATTTCAGTCTGTAACAGCCGGTGTAATTTATGATATTTGTAAAGGTTAGCTTTATTTATTTATTTTTTTTAATTCACTTTTCATTCTCTGTCGCGTTCAGGATCCTTCCCTAGCCCACCTGACACTGCTGTTATCACATAAAGATGCGCTATAGCTCTGCAGTTTATCACAATACATACGACCACGTGTTTTTTTTTCCCCCACAATCTTGCCGTTCTCCACATGTTGCTGTATGCTGTTTCTTTTGTACTCCAGGACATGCAGAGGAAAGCATAGTAAAGAGCAGTCACTTCAGTGCTATATGCAATCATCAGACACTCCTCATCTGACACTGCTGTTTTCACATAAAGACTCGCTGTAGCTCTGCAGTGTACTTGTGACTGCATTGTCATACCAATGCTTGCGAACTGAAGTGTCTGCATGCACTTTTTGTGGCATTACACACGTATTTTTTGAGCATGCCCATGTAGCTCAAACACAGGAACATATGTTGATGTAAAAGTATAACAAAACAAGTGCACTTTTATTCAAGACTATAACCGAAGAAAAAAGAAAGCAAGTTACAGTAGGCGGTTGATATGACAGCTTGCGTGGTGCAATGCTAAGAACCGCTGATTTCTATTCCGTGCTATATAACTGTTAGCTGTTAACATTTGAATCTGATGATTGCATATAGCGCTGTCTTATTCAGTGTGCGCAAGAACATGCAGGTGGCCAGTTGCTGCGTGCTACAACGCACATTTTAAAAAAAGAAAGAGACAAATATATGTGACGTTTTGAAGAAATCATTTTATGCCGCGAATAGTACCAATCAGAAAACATTGTCAAGGTAATGCAATATTATTTGAAAACGAACAGCGTCAGGTTGGGTGTGAAGTTATACTGGCGCTGTTTGAGTCAGATCAGAAGCTGAATAAGCTGAACAAGCTCCTGTTCTGACTCTAAGTAAAAAGAATGAATTAATCAACAGAAATAACCGCGATCGACATTTTAAACTTAACGATTTACAATGCATACCAATTTATAAATTTTATGTCCGTTTGAGGGGAAAAAAAAAAAACACTTTCTCCGAAGCTGGGAATCGAGCTTGCGTCTCTGTAGCATGGCAGGGTTGCTGTGGTCCAAGTCAGCAAATCTTAGCGTTAAGCCACAGAAAGAGTTGTAGTATCCTTGAACCTTTTGTGAAAGTGTTTATTTGATGTTTGGACTTCAGGCTTCACACATTCTATAGTTTATGCCTACATTTTGTAACATTTATTACTAAAATATGGAAAATGTTTCTGTTTTAGCAGTGTGTTTAAACAGATTACTGTAGAAACGGAACACACATGAAATGCGTGTATTCCAAATAACGATCTATTATTTCCATTCTAAAACTCCAGCAGTTCAATCACTCCCAGATAATCAAACAAGGCATGAGTTGGGAAAACTTAATGAACGTTCTGCGACAGTGGGGGATGGAATAGCCGGCTACTTGCTGCTCGTCTTAATCAGCACATTTTAGAAGACAAAAGAGAGGTGAGAACGGTTTTAAGGTGGGCCAGATTTACAAGTTTTTTCGTAGACTCTGGTAATTCTAGTGTTAAACAGGTGTCAAAGATTGGAGGATAATTGTCGACCCTTGATAAATCCAGTTTGATTCTAGCTATGATTTTTGAGAGTATTTTAACATCATTATTCAGAAGTGAAATTGGTCTGTATGATGCACATTGTAATAAGTCCTTATTTTGTTTAGGGAAGACTGTGATTAAAGCTTGGCAAAAAGTTTAAGGTAGAATTTGATTGTCTCTAGCTTCTGTAAATGTTGCTAATAGGAGGGGAGCTAGCTGAGTGGAGAATTTCTTATAAAATTCTGCAGGGTAGCCATCAGGGCCTGCTGCTTTCCCGCCTTGAAGTGACTTTATAGCATCTAGTAATTCGAATAGTGCCAGAGGTTTATCCAGTTTCTCCGCACTAAAAGTATCTATTTGTGGTAACTGTAATGTATCCAGAAATGCATTAGATTGTGTGTTGTGTGTTATTACTGGGATTGCATTGCGAACTTCTTGCTTGTGGATTTGTTGAGCTAAAAGCTTATTAGCTTTCTCTCCGTGTTAATAGTAATGATGTCTGGATTTAAAAATTAGTTGTTCAGTTTCTTTAGTTGTCAAGAGGTTGAGTTCTGAATGCAGAGCCTGCCTTTTCCTATGTAGAGCCTCGGTTGGAAGCCTGGCATGTTCATCTATTCTAGTAATTTCGCTTTTTAGTTCTGATACTTTCTTGGTTTCTAATTTACTAGCCGACGCCTGGCGGTGTAAGAATAAGAACGGAAAATGATGAGAAAGGAATTCAGAAATCAAAAGGAAATAAATACTTCTTGAAAGACACAGTCTGCATATAGAATTTCCGACCAAGCAGGATTACATGTGAAAGTGTTAAATATATCGGGCTTTCTGAATTTACGTACTATGGCCATGGCATCCTGATAGTTTTGTTGCATGTTTCTTGGACTTCCCGGAAATATGAAAGGTAATATGATCATTTTGCGTACACGAACGTTGTTATTTTCAGCGTTTGCTTGCAGTGCATCTGATAGTTCCATGCGCAGATCTTGTTGATGTAATCTGAGATAGTTGAGACGCGCGCCCTCTGTTTTAACATGCACATCTACGACGTACTGTTGGAATAGTTTGCTGCTGGAGTACAAAATACTAAATGTATTCCTCATTGCTAATCTGTATGCGTAAAATTGGTATTGAGTAAGCCTTATTCGCTTGGCGGTTCTTTTATCGGGAACATGTTGTAAATCTTTGTGCCAGCCAGTGTCTCAGTAAGGGAATAAAAGTGGGTAAACCATAGGATCGCAATTCATATTGAGTGTGGAAATCTGTTTACAGGAGTTGCCTATGGGATAGATGCAAATGTCCCTTTCTGCAGGCGTTTTGCCATCTTCTCCGACGAAAATCGCTGCAACATCGGTGTGACATGTCGGGGCATTGTATCATCGTAAATCCTGCCTAGGGGTTTCCTTGAAAACCATTCGTACAGATGCTGTTGGATTGGACTGAGCGATTTCATGCATGTGTTTGTATGATTTAGCGAAGGGGTTGATGGTTCTGTGCATGGAATCTAGCTGGAGAAGTACATTTTCGCTGCATGCAGAATTTGCTTTATTTTGTAAGCGTACTTTAGTAGCTAGCACTGTGTTAAAAACATACAACTGTCCATATCCTGGAGAGGTAGAAGTGTTAGCGTATAGTGGAGAGATTTGGTGATAAATTTGCCCGTGTATTTTAAAACCGTATGGTCCGTGGCCAGGAGGTTGAGTTATCTGTGCACCCATGGAAGCAAACGCTAGAGAAGAGTTGTATTCTCGAATGTGTTCACGATAATTTTTAGCTTCTGATGTTTGCTGTGTAAGAAGCTGTTGTAAAGACACAGGTGGCTCCCGCAAGAGTGGTAAAGCTACTTTACCGTTGTGGCAGCACCTCGAGTACTTGTTGGATGTATTATGCTCAGCAGGCCAGCATAGTGCATGATATGGAAGACAATGAATAGGAATCGAGAAATGCCGTGTCGGCTGCGTGTAGGCGGGACTGGTTTTGAAGTGGAAGCAGGACAAACCAGAAGAGAAATATATATATGAGATTCCTGTGGGAAAGATGTGAAATAATCTGTCCTCCTAAGAAGGCCTTTAGAGTTTCCTGGAGTATTCCTGCAGAGACCTCTGAGGATGTGTTTGTCTCTAGGAAGAAACTGATTTGTTTGGATATAAATTCTGTTCTCGTCTGCTAATAGAAGCGGGTGAATATGTTCTTGAGTTTTGGTTTAGAAACCTCCAGGGGTGTGATAAGTTGTGGTCAGTTGCAAACTGTGTAATTATCTTTGCAGTGTTATATGTCCTCCCCCCCTGTGACAGGAGTCCTATCTAAGAGTGGATTTAAAACACAATTAAAGTCCCCGGCCATTATAATTTTATGAGTGTTCACATTGGGGATGGATGCAAATACGTTTTGTATGAATTCCTTATCATCGACATTAGGTGCATAAACATTTATCAAAATCATTTTACAGTTAAATAAGTTGCCCATGACCATCACATATCTCCCTTCCGGATCAGATACTACATCTGATGCTACAAATGGGACTGTTCTATGTATGAGAATTCCCACCCCTCTAGTTTTCTTTGTAAAGCTAGAATGGAACATTTGGCCAGTCCAGTCCTTTTGCAGACTGAACTGATCCTTGCTTAATAAATGGGTCTCCTGTAAAAATACTATTTTAGCGTTTAAACCTGTTAGGTGAGAGTACTTTCTTTCTCTTTAATTCGTGCTTCAGGCCTTTAACATTCCAGCTCACAAAGTTGACTGTCCCATCATGGAGATATTGATTCTGAGTTTTTGATGTCATTTTATAGTCTTAACTGGAAGTGAGACAGCTTTAACTTTAATTTTCTATATCCCCAAGAGTTATTGCCATGCAGCCTGTTGTTACGTTGGTAGTTATGAATATAAGGATTAAAAGGATAGATTAGATATAGCCTGCTCTTTCTGTCTCCCCCCTCCTTATCCCCCCACCCCCTCCTTTTGCCTTCCCACGTGCGGCTGGACCCCACTTCACAAAGTCTCGGTCCTCTGATATACCTAGAAATAGAACACGTCCAAAGCAAAACAAGCCCCCACGCAGCGGTGTTTTAGGATTAAAAAGTAGAGATATCTATTGTCAATATAGTCTAAATACTATATGCCTAAAATATAATCATTAACAAACTATGATTATATATAATCATTAACAAACTATAAGCATAAAATATATAATGTAACGTTCAGCAATCTTAAAGTAATAAGATAATAAACCCAGGGGATGGTGTTAGAAAGTTGTCCAGGCTAAGCATAGTAAGTCTTAACGCAATAATAACAATAAACCAAGGGTATGATGTTAAACAGTCTCCTTTAGGGTAGTAAGAAGAAAAAAAAAGGGGTTAATTTCTTCCACACACACGTCTATAACTGTAATTAAAACATAAATAGAAAGCGTCCGAGTAATGAAAAGGATGTATAATTATAATACCCGTATCATTACAAGTGGATCAGATAGCAGGTGATATCTCCTTGCCATGCCATGACAGGATGCGACTCACTATTGTGTTTCAGAATAGTGTGGGGATCAGCTTTCTTAATTCCTTTTCTGCTTCCTCCTTGCTTGAAAAGACGTGGTATTGGCCTTGAACATCCACTTTCAGTTTGGCAGGGTACAAGAGGCTGTATTTGATATCGGCTTGCCGTAACCACTGTTTAATGTTGTAGAAGGCTGCACGTTTACCAGCTGTTGTGGGAGAGAAATCGGGGAAAATATGAATGTGGTTATTTTCAAATATAATCTCTTGCTTGCATCTAGCTTACATAATAATCTCTCGAAGCGGATAATAAAAGACCTAGGTCTAAAGGTATTTGATCCGCGTATGCGATAAGCTGCTGTTATCTCGGTATCTGATTTAAAGTCCTCTCCAATTATTTTAGAAAACTAGCCATGTGTGCCCAACTACGTTGCGTGTGTTAAAGTTGTCTGTGAAGGGCTCCCTGTTTAAACGCGGCTGTCAGTCGTGAACTGGGACCTTTGTCGCATGGCATTATGATTTTTTATAAGGGAAACAAAATTACAAAAGAAAACCCTTGGACATTGATTCGATAGGAACGGCCTACTCGGAATCACTGTCCGAATAGTAATTATGTGGTGGTGTAGGAGCATTTCTGCTTCTCTCCGTTCACAGTCCATCTTGTTTTCACAACGCTGTTGTTTCCTCTCACGATCTCTTCTCAACCTTTCTCCAATCTCGCAGGTTGCTTTGTAGCAATCCAAAGAGTAAGGCAATATACATGGAGCAATGGTTATAAAAGGGGGACACATAGGTATCCAGGCTCTTTAAAGCATAAATAGGGATCACTTCACTGACATGTGAGCAAGCCACGGTACAACTGTGAGACGCGCAGCACTCGCCGGCTACAACATAACAGTAATAATTTCCGGAACGTGCTGTTACGTTGTCATTCATTTTACCCACTGTCTGTCTTTCATTCATATGTAACGTAGGCACGTATGTTTTATCTTCGGCAATCTCATTCTCTAACCAGGCTTCAGGAGCTAACCAGCGTAACACTGTCCACCACCCCTTTCGTTATTCCGGCACATTGTTGACATCCGTGAGTAACAACAACGTACTAAACTGGAAGGTGGTCTACGCATGTGTGGAATTCGCGGACGAACAAAGATCAAGATCCAAATGAAGATTATATATAAAGATTAGTTAATTTAAACCACAACAATTTGTTTAGTTTGAATGTCTGTGTTTTGAGGTGTGACTGAAGTACTACAGTCTTCAGTAGTATAAACCTGGAGGAGATTCTTAATGCAATGCCAATGTTTTAGCTGTCTCTCTACTGCCATCTAGTGCTTCTTCTAATTCATTCGCGGACAAACAAAGATCAAGATCCAAATGAAGATTATATATAGAGATAGTTCAGCTGCGAATTTCACTGGGTTTGGACTTTCACGATTCTCAGGCAGACCTTTGATTCTAATAGTATTCCTTCTGTTTTCATCTTCCAGAGCAGCAAGTCTGTCTCCGAGTTTTTTGCATTCAGAACTGGCAGCTGTTGCTTTTCAGCGGTGGATGCTAGATTTTCGGCTATTTCAATTCGTGTTGTGAATGCCTGCTTAACATCCTCCAGCTGATTGGCAAGTGTGCTTAGTTTAGACGCGCTTTCCTGAATGTGCTCCTCAATTTTATCCAGCATAGCATTAAAGGCCGCCTCAAAGCAGATATACTGTATACGTGTTTCTCCGAGTCTTTGTTATCCTGCCGCAGCTCCCGCAGTAGCAGCTTCACTTGCCTTCTCGCTTTTCATTATATCATTCTTTATCTCTTGCTTTAGCACAGCAATCATCACCTTCAGTTCGGATAGGTCATTTGTGCTTTCGAACACCATAGGTAAAGCGGTGGGCTCTATTACAGCCGATGTTCCCGGCTTGCGTGGAGTAGGTGAAAGCGCAGACTGCAAGGCCTTTTCCAATCGGCGAGCTATTGTGACCTGCGTCACTCGCACGTTCGCTCCCCATTTCACTGTCAACTGGAGACGATGCAGCGGACCGTGGTCCTGAGGAGTCGGGGCTTTCGCCCATCTGTTCCAGGTCAGCTTCTGAAAGGCCGTACCTTGAGTTTGAACTTGGACTTGCTGCTCTCGGTTTGGATGTAGCTTTAGTTTTCTTTTCCATTTCTTTCTGAGCCCCTTTCTTACCGACCATGTTTATATATGCTTGCATATACTGCAGTGGAACCCTCGGGTTGGATAAATACAGGATATCTCAGGATAATAAATATTAAAAAATAACACCGCTGCTAACGGAGCTCCACTTCAGACATCCATCTCTTGCAACGGACGAGACCAATCTCATGATGCTGTTTTGAAGAAGTGTATAGAAAAGGCAAGAACACAAAAAGTTAGTTATGATACTAGGGTCCTTTTTATCTTGAGCCATACCAAAAAATATCTGAGGTGCCACAACTTTGCTTTAATGTAGCCCAATGAGTAAGTAGTAGACACCTGTGGCTTTCAAACAAGGTATTATTTGTGTCAGTGTGTGGCGTAGTTCATCTGTATGATGCAGCAAAAGGTGTTTTAAAACAATTTTTGAACCCTTGTCAGCCCGGTACCGGGCCGCTTTGGGTTTATGAGGTTTTAATACATGCATCTATTAATATGTCCAGTAAAGGTAGGTTTACTTTATTGTATATTTTTTATCAATTCTTAAAGTAGTTATTTCTTTTTTCATCACACAGTGTCGTCCTGCTTTCTCCTTCACACGTTCCTTCTTTTTGGTGAAATTTATTTAATACTATGAGATTTTAAATGTTCATTTTAATTTTCTCCCTCCAAGTTCCTATTCGACTCTTAATTCCAGGACTCTGAACATATTGTCTGTAGAGAAACTTTAGCTTTGCTGTTACAGGTTGTAAACGTAGAGAAGATAGAGTGCAAGAGGTGTTGCCATAGTTTTCTGCATGGGAAGAAAGAATACAGCTAACCTAGTTTGTGTTTTGTAAAGTTGGTTTAGAGTTTAAAGAGGAATGGAAGTGCAATATAAAAATGAGCCAAGCTGGAAAAAGTTAATTACAGATTGGCAAATCTGTTTTTTTTTGTTTTTTTTTTTTTTCTTTAAATCCGCGTAGATTGCAACTTGCATCGATTGCACAGGATACAATAGTATTCTTTAGGGTGATGGTCTGTTTATTGATGCAGACACGACTTTAGAAAATGCAACTGTTCTGTCTTGGCTGACAATGAGCTGTTAAGGCACATGCAATTTAGTTAAATGTATAGCAGATGTGCAGTTATTCTGCTTGAATACACCACATAGGCGTGGCATCCACCTACAGCCTTCAACTGTCAATTCCCAAACATGTGCTATGAGAATGTGTAGATGTGTGCATGAGTGTGCCTTGCAGTCTGCTAGCATCTTATGTCTAACTAGGTCCTGACTTGTTCTTGTAGCTGCTGTAATAAGATTAAAATTGGTTATCTAGGTGCGTCCCGACCAAGATACTTCCCTTTAAAAATTATAGACTTTATAAATCTGGAAAGGCTTCTATTTGCCTTTCTTAGAAGGTGTATTATTATGGGGTAAGGTGGACTCATTAGGTTTGTTATGGATTGACATATTCTTGTGTGCCCTAAGCTTAACACTCAAACTTGCACAGAAAATCCCTCCTATATTTGCACTTAATTACTGATTATGAGAGATGCCTGCATACTTACTAAAGGTACATTACTTTTTCCTATTTTGTTCATTACAGAAAGTGTCCCTTCCCAGCCACTAACCCTGTGGGAAAGAAGTATCAATCTTATCTCACAAGTGCCCTATATTTTCTTTATTACCTCAGTTACTCAAGATCTGCATATAAAGTATAAAAGTTTAAAGCAAAGGAATATTTATTACCAAAAAATGAGCATTGGCAAAGTTTGGGTATAAAACCCTAATATATATAAGTGGTTTCACACCAGTTGATTGATAAATGTTTATGAAGGCTGAAGAGTAATGTTTCCAAAGAGCATCTCTATGAGAGAGAATATGCATCTGATGGTGGCTTGTCAGTAATTCAGAAATCAAGGTGATGGGACACAAATCTCTATGTGGTCCATTTGAATGGATCGAGTCCTCTTCGATTAGACTCTTGCACCTTTGGTGGTCTGTCTTTATAGGTCAGTATCCCCAAGTGGAATACATAATTGACTTATCCATCTAACAATTAATCGCTTTGCTCAAAAATTTTAATCATGAAAGTATGTACTAAATACTGTATCTTGTTCAGAGTGTTTGAATTGTATCCAGTTTCCCTAGGGATGAATGGGTCCCACCTGGATTTTAAGATATAAATTGACAGGTCATCATAAACTAGGATTATAATGAGAGTTATACAGAGAAATAAAACGGAAAATAGAAAATACATATACTGTAGACTCTGACAAAATGCTTACATTTTGATTTATAATTCTGAGTTTCACAGCTATCGTCCTGTGTATGAAACATATAGGAGTTTCTTCATAGAAGATGTTCAAGTTCATATATACTGTAGTTCATTGCAGCAAGTCTGAACATCCTGTGGCCAAAGCAGATTGCAGCTTGCTTTTAAGTATCCCAAAAAAAAGAGAAACATGCAAAGGTACGGTACAAGATGTAATGCTAGCTTATCCCTCTCTAGCACAAACAAATGAGTAAACCCTTTGAATTGCACAATATGATCATGAGATTCTGAGTGGTGGTGTTCTATTTAACCAGGTGAAAGGTACAACAGTTGAAGCAAATTGTCTTCAGCTTTAAAATTTCCCAGGGTGTAAATAGTACTAGGGTGTTGTACCATGTTAGCCATTATGAATGTAGTGAAAAGTCAAGCAAAATGACACCTTTTATTGGCTAACTGAAAAGATTACAATATGATCTCTGTCTGTCTCTCTCTCTCTCTTTATCCTAAAGAGAAATGTGTCCAGATATACACCTTCCAAAAACTTTTATTTTTGCCTGAAATTGATTTATTTGTGAAGCACCTTTCTCCCTTTGTATTACCTTGATTTTTAATTTTATTATGCATTTACCCTCTTTGCCTGGTTTTGAGTATTTGTGCTTAAGCTTTTATAGAAAGTAGCATCTACATTGTAAAGGGGTACCTGGCTGGCATCAGGTTAACAAGAACTGGAACACTACTGAAGTGGCATAGTGCTAAAAAGTCACGGAGAGGACCTTGAGCAAGAGTAGAATGACAGTGTAGGGAATTTTGTAATTGTGCTTGTTACTCTTCTGTAGAACAACAAAAGGCAAGGGGGCCATCATAGAGAATGTGAGTTCTGGCCTGAGCACCGTTGCTTCAGGGCATTACAGACAAGGCAACTGCACAGTTAATAGATGCCAGACCTCTAAGGTGAGAGAGATTGGTGGTGGTAAGAAAAAAGGAACTGCACATGTACACTTAGTTGGTTCAGCCTGGGCCAGGTTGTCAATGAAGTGCTACATCCAGGGAGGGGCAGTTGGCTTGGGAATACATTTCTAAGACTAGAGGAGAGATGTACACATTAAAGAGGTAGCTAAAAGGTGGAAGGAATAAAGTACCCCTTAGGGAGTTCCTGGGCTTGGCTGGAAGTGATGGTAAGGATTATGGTTCAATGCTATCTCATCCATCCATCCATCCATTTTCCAACCTGATGAATCCGAATACAGGGCCACGGGGGGTCTGCTGGAGCCGCTATCTCATTATTTTGATTGGTATTCTTTATTAACTTTTTTTGAGATGAGAATCAAATTCAGACTGATCTTTATATGCAGTTATAGGTTTTCTGAGTCACAGAATTCTTTTCTATTTTTTTTTTTAACTTCCTATAATGTTTTCAGAACTATGAATTTTTTTTGCTTTTTATTTCGATGTTCTTTTGATTTTCACGCATGTTTCCAATTTAGTAGTTCCACTGTTAGGACAAACCTCTGGTGAATTTTCCCACATTATGTACATTCAGAGTCATTGTTAGTATAGCAACCACTTATGAAAGTTAATAATATGACTGATACATGTACACACCTATCTAGATACTTCTTATAAAATAAATGGTGAAAATGGATTGGATGCTAATTTGTTAAAAACAAATTTGTGACTTTCTGATTATATTCAGGTTTAAGATTTCATCAGTTTAATACTCATTTTCCAGGTTTACCTAGCCTGTTCTCTTATGAATTGTATTATTATTTCTTCATGGTCCTGGGCATCCTTTTGGGGTGAGCCCCATCCACTTCATATAATCTGTCTTGATCTAAGATCTTCCACCTCCATGTTTGTGCACCTCTTCACCTGATCATTCTGTGTGTTTACTCCACATGCCTAAACCTCCTTATTTGTTTCTTCTCAGTACAACACCTATTGTCTCTAAACTACTTTTTCCTTTAACTAGAGATGTATTTTCCTCTCACTCCATGACACTTTATGCTTGATCATTCGCATCTCCATTCTTTTGAGCTTTGCTTAGTGTTCTGTTTTTTCTTCAGCCTTGCCTCATCCTAACAGAGTGTACTCCTCCACACACATCTGTGATGAACTTTACTATTCAATGCCAGAGAAACTCCTTTAGAAGTCAGAATGGAGATGACTCCCTGGATTTCTTCCATGGACTACTTGCTCTAGCTATCACAATTGTGCCTGCACCTCCGACAGTCCTCAATATTTATCAACCAAAAAGTAGCAGATCTTCTGTACATACTCCAAAAAAAACTTTCTACAAAGTTGCTGCTTCCAGACTACTTGTCCCTCCACTACATCTTTGATGCACCACATTCTGACAAACCTTGGATTGGACTACGTTTCTCCAAATAGCTTTACCACGTGTGCCATGTTGTCATGCACACACATCTTCTATGCTTTCTGCCTTTTTGCCCTGACCATCATCTTGGTCTTTTCTGAGTTTGCCATGAGTTCTTTTTTTTTTTTTTTTTTTTTTTCTAAGCAAGTTTTGTTTCATTATCTCCTCCTTCAGGTCTGCATCACATTTTGCCATCAAAATGAGAACATTGATATTCTAGAGCTCTAATGGTAAACCTTCATCACTGTAATGAAAAGCAAAAGACTCCTAACCTATCCCAGGTACAGCCCCTCCTTCACCCCAAATCTTTCACTATCCCCATCTGATGCCTGGATAACTGTTGGTGTTAACTCTGACATTGACATCATCGCAGACACTAACCATTCACTCATACCAAACTTTTCAGTAACCACCTCACTGTCTGTTGTGGGGAAAAACACAAATATTAACAAGTGACTGATCTACAATATATAACACAACTTATTTCCCTTTCGATTTGATGCTTTTCCTGCTTTTGCCTCACAACAAAGCTTGCATCTTCTTTTGTTTCCTTCCCAGGATTGAAACAAATTTGTGTTTCACTTTTATTTGATTTCTGATTATTTTCTCTAGCAACATTTTCATCATCCTCATTATTTACTCTAAAAGCTTGATTGTTTGATATTCTCCACACACCAGAGGATCACACTTTTTTGTATACAGGTAGTCCCCATGTTACGGATATCCGACCTATGACTTACGAACGAGGCCGCAGCTGTGACGCATGCGCCTCATTAACTGCCGCTCCATTATCTTTGGCCGGAGGACGTTGCAAGTAGTGGCTGGAGGGGTGCGATTTCGCTGCTCGCACAGTGTAGTGTCCCTCGGGCGGCAAGCGAGCGGTGACCCGTGGTCCATAGTCACTGGGGCCACAGCTGTCGCTCGTGTGCAGGACGGAGGCTTAATGGGGCAGTTCGCCGTCCGCCCACTACGCCGCCGCAGCTACTGCTCCTGACTGGACGCAGGATGGATGGAGCGGTGTTGGGCGTTTCACTGCCCGCCCACTACACATGGCTCCCTCCGAAATCGTTTTTGGTGGGTGGCTGGTAATGCTGCAAGCGGTGACCTGGTTGTGGCTGAATGGAGGCCATTGAGGGTGAATGGGTCGGCGGGGAGTAGCATTGTAGTGTGCTTCGGGTGGCTGCCTGTTGAATGGGGGCGGTGGTGGGCAATTCACTACACTCCTTTGGCCACACCGCATTTGTTCTCGGTGGGCGGATGCACGCTGCAGGCTGCATACTGTAGTGGAGGTGACTGTGTAGTGGGTGGGTGGTGAACCGCCCCTCGCTACTACCATTCATTCTCAATAGCAAGAGTGCTTGTACTGTTACGTACATAGCAGGAAGTTGTCTCTTGTCAGTACACCAGACGTGCTGACGAGGGATGCCTGCTGCTGTGATAGCTGTACAGTGCTGTGCAGAAGAGCTCATCTTAACCTTTTGTCTTCACCCTTCAAGAATGTTTCTGAAACACAAATCTGATGCAAGTGCTGGTGATACAGTAAAGAAGAGAAAAACCTTCACCATTGAAAATAAAGCAGAAATAATAAAAAGGTTCAGAGAGAGGTGAAACTCCATCATTCATTGGCAGAGCACTTGGTTACAGTCGGTCAACAATAGCATTTATTAAGATAATGTACCTGTTCCGACTTACATACAAATTCAACTTAAGTACAAACCTACAGTCCCTATCTTGTATGTAACCCAGGGATTGCCTGTACTGGAATGAGCATTTTTCATTTATAGTCATCAGGAATCCTTCACACACACAATCATTTTAAACCTGTCTGACAACCATTCAACTCTAGGTCATTCTGTTGCCTTCAACATTTCCAGTACCAGGTTGGATCACTGGTTTATCTTCAGTTTTTTCAGTGCTTTGCTCAAATCCTCTTTCAAAAAAACGTAGCTTAGTCCCTCTCTTTCCTTACATTGTACACCATATAATCCCTTTCGTTCTCCATACAGAAACTTCAATATAGTACTTCCACCTATTCTCAATCCCACTACTGTCAGTCATGATACTCATTTCAGCATTTTTTAGCATTTCATGCCACTGCATCCCCATTTTCTTTTGTAATCTGCTTTGCAGTCCTAGACATATTACTCTTTTCTTTCTCATTCTTCAGGTCACTTGCGATCTCCAGCCTCTTATGTTCTTCTGCCCTCCCATATGCTTTTCCAGCATTTAACTTTTCTTCCTTATTTGCTTCTGAAATTGTTTTCTGCCACCCTGTATAGCCCCCCCCATCTTTTCCTTAATTTTTTATATTTACTGAAGAATTACATCAATGTGTTTAATATTATTATCTTGGTGCTCCCTTTATTCAAAAACAGACTTCTTTTTTCAAGCAGATATTCGTCATCACTTTCCACTTGTTTCAAATCCTCATTTGTGTTTTCTGTCAGTGTTTCAGCACATTTAAATCTCATTCTATTTTCAAACCTTCAGGCTTGGGACATACTTCATTAAGCTGTTCTTCATTCATGTGACTAAAAGAACCCCTACAGGCAGGTGATATTATGATATACAGTAATCCCTCGCTATATCGCGCTTCGCCTTTCGCGGCTTCACTCCATCCATCCATTTTATATGTAAGCATATTTAAATATATATCGCGGATTTTTCGCTGCTTCGCGGGTTTCTGAGGACAATGGGTCTTTTAGTTTCTGGTACATGCTTCCTCAGTTGGTTTGCCCAGTTGATTTCATACAAGGGACGCTATTGGCAGATGGCTGAGAAGCTACCCAACTTACTTTTCTTTCTCTCTCTCTTGCGCTGACTATCTGTGATCCTGACGTAGGGGGTGTGAGCAGGGGGGCTGTTCGCACACCTAGACGATACGGACGCTCGTCTAAAAATGCTGAAAGATTATCTTCACGTTGCTACCTTCTGTGTGCAGCTTTTAAGTATGCTGCACGGTGCTTCGCATACTTAAAAGCTCAAAGGGCACGTATTGATTTTTTTATCTGTCTCTCTCCATCTCTCTCTCTCTCTCTCTCTGCTCCTGACGGAGGGGGTGTGAGCTGCTGCCTTCAACAGCTTTGTGCCGCGGTGCTTCTCATACTTACAAGCCAAACAGCCCTATTGATTTGTTTGCCCGTTTGAAGAGGAAGATATGTTTGCATTCTTTTAATTGTGAGATGGAACTGTCATCTCTGTCTTGTCATGGAGCACAGTTTAAACTTTTGAAAAAGAAACAAATGTTTGTTTGCAGTGTTTGAATAACGTTCCTGTCTCTCTACAACCTCCTGTGTTTCTGCGCAAATCTGTGACCCAAGCATGACAATATAAAAATAACCATATAAACATATGGTTTCTACTTCGCGGATTTTCTTATTTTGCGGGTGGCTCTGGAACGCAACCCCCGCGATGGAGGAGGGATTACTGTACTACCTTCTCCAGGGATTACTTTCACATTTTTTATCATATACTGACCAAACATTCTCACCAACAAACAGTTCCTTTCACCACCAGATTTATATTTCCTCCTATGATGTTGCATGCAACCATTTCCATTGCATCACCTTTACTCCAGAATCGTCTCATCATCGACATTCCTATTACCGAAGATAAAGCACCCATGATCTCCCTTGTAGCCAACAGGACTGGCTCCAAAATGCCTACTTAGGTGTCTGCTCACTACAGTGACCATCCCCTGAGGCACACCAGACATTGCCTCCATCGGCTTGTCCCAAAAGTCATTTATCTTATCATTTCTGCCAACTTGTGGGACATACGCTGAAATCATTTTAACTACAACACAATCACCCTCTTTATCTTCATCTTTTGCCAGTTTTTCAGACATAAGTAAACCAACTTGAGCATTACTATTACATCTAACCTTTCAGAAAAGCTTTAACCTTCAAGACATTCTCACACCTTTACCTTTCAACTTTTACTGCTGTATGCAGCGCACATCTGCTCTGGTTCAGTACTTCCACCATTTCTCCTAATTTTTCCCCCTTCATACTCTTAGATTTCAATGTCAAAATCATTATAGTGACAAAGTTGTTAATGAAAGAGTATGTCGCCTTCAACTCCTTTACCACTAATTCGCCTAACCGCAGTTCATGATATCTGGGATGATCATAAATGAGGTTTCTCCATCTGTGGTTCAGCAGGGTTCCCCAGTTTTGTTTGTCATAGACAGGAAGGGATGCAAGACCAGATTCCCATCTTGAACGTCGGCCTCTTTTTTTAGTTTTCTTTTATGACATGCAAATGGAATGGTGACCTTATTCTAACAAACAGGTTACAGGGTATCATGTAATAAACAATATACCATTAAAGCCAGAAGTTAAAAAAACGCTCTGAAAAAACTGAGAGGAAGTTGTTTTCTCAAGCTGAACTAAAGGTCCTTTCCTTTGTAATACAAGTCACAGTGAGTGAATGTGTAGCTTGCTCTTTAAGAAGATGACCTGTCACATACAAGCACATAAAATATGCCCTAAGCAACATAAGGTGTCCTAGCAACCATGAGTGAGAATTGCAGAATGAGGTCATAAACATCCATCCATCCATCCATTTTCCAACCCACTGAATCCATGCAATTGAAAAAATAAGAATAAAATTAATATGATTTTTGACTAAACTTTAAGACTTAAGATGTCTAAAGCATGATTTTTTTTTATTAAATCTTGACTAACACAATAAGTGAAATGTCTTATTTTGCTTAAATTAATTTTATCAAATTTTGAGGAGCAATCCAAAAGTTCTATGCAATTTTGAAAAGCTTATGCTTGGACAGAGGTTACCTTAAGCCCAATTGTAAGGTGGAAGAACAGACAAGGTATTTTTAAAATGTATAAAATTGCTTTGCTTTAGAGCACAATTTTATATAATTTTTAATATGAAGCTTAATTATGAAGAAATAACATCGACGTGAAAAAATATAAATCGTAATATTGTGCTTAGATAGTTGAAAATATCTAATTATTGCTAACATTTTGGATTTGTCAATATCTTTGAGTGATTACTTGATATTAAATCTTTTTCTTTGTCTAGTTCCTAGACTGGCAGTAAAAGAAAAATATCAGATCTGTATAAGACCAGTGTTGAATGTTGTTTAGAACAGCAATACAGTAATCCCTCGCTGTATCGCGCTTCGCCTTTCGCGGCTTCACTCTATCGCGGATTTTACATGTAAGCATATTTAAATATATATCGTGGATTTTTTGCTGGTTCGCGGATTTCTGCGGACAATGGGTCTTTTAATTTCTTGTACATGCTTCCTCAGTTGGTTTGCCCAGTTGATTTCATACAAGGGACGCTATTGGCAGATGGCTGAGAAGCTACCCAACTTACTTTTCTCTCTCTCTCTCTTGCGCTGACTTTCTCTGATCCTGACGTAGGGGGATTGAGCAGGGGGGCTGTTCGCACACCTAGACGATAAGGACGCTCGTCTAAAAATGCTGAAAGATTATCTTCACGTTGCTACCTTCTGTGCAGCTGCTTTGTGAACCGACATGCTGCACGGTGCTTCGCATACTTAAAAAGCACGAAGGGCACGTATTGATTTTCGATTGTTTGTTTTTCTCTCTCTCTCTCTCTCTCTCTCTCTCTCTCTGCTCCTGACGGAGGGGGTGTGAGCTGCCGCCTTCAACAGCTTTGTGCCGCGGTGCTTCGCATACTTAAAAGCCAAACAGCCCTATTGATTTGTTAGCTTTTCTCTATCTCTCTGACAGTCACTGCTCCTGACGCACACTCCTTTGAAGAGGAAGATATGTTTGCATTCTTTTAATTGTGAGACGGAACTGTCATCTCTGTCTTGTCATGGAGCACAGTTTAAACTTTTGAAAAAGAGACAAATGTTTGTTTGCAGTGTTTGAATAAAGTTCCTGTCTCTCTACAACCTCCTGTGTTTCTGTGCAAATCTGTGACCCAAGCATGACAATATAAAAATAACCATATAAACATATGGTTTCTACTTCGCGGATTTTCTTATTTCGCGGGTGGCTCTGGAACGCAACCCCCGCGATGGAGGAGGGATTACTGTATGTGCATTGTAATGAAACGAGTCCATGAAATAATTTAAAGAATTGTTCAATTCTGTGGTATGTACCATTACTGTATACACTTTAGAGACATGGATGATAAAGTACAAAATAAGCAGGAATGCATAAAGGAATACTCCACCCTAAAATTATGCTATTTTTATATTACTTACACAATGTAGTTTGTAGTGTTATCTCAATATATCTACATCTAAATTGTTTGAGTCCTATAATCAGTTCAGAGACCATTATCGGAATGTACCTTTCCTGTTTTAAGCTGTACAGTGATTTTTCCTGGAGGGGAAGGTATTCATATTTTAGCAAAAAATTCATGTGTTTTGCAAATTTTGAGCATATTACAACATGATGGACATGTGGGTTATGCAAGATAAGTATGTGGAGATTTGTTTTGGTTTTTTTCTTTCTTTTTTTTCACTGACATTTTTCACATTTTTTACCGTTAAACAGCACGGATCACCATTACATTCCATTTTATCAATCTTTTTTGTCTTATTCTGTATGAATTTCTCAGGCCTAAATGGGGTAAGTCATTTTTGGGGAAGTATTCCTTTAAAGTATGGACATAGAAGAAGCATCACTTTCTAATAGAAAAAAATTTAGCAAGGGAGAGAAATTTCAGATTAGGTAAAAATATTGGCATAACCAGAATTTAATGAGTCATGGAGGTTGGGAGAATACATTGATTACAGCATGTTGCCGCACCCACCACATGACAAATCAGCTGGATTGGGATCCGAGGGCAGCCATGCAACAGGTGACACCTCATCACTACACTGACCAGTTTGAGGTTTTTTTTTTTTTTCTTTCTCTCTCTCTCTCCCCCCAGTGGCCGTAGTGCCAATCCTTCCACCAATCCCCATAATACAAATGTAAATATTTTACTAAATAAATATTTATGTAGCCCAGTAATGTGTATGGTGCCGAGTGCCAGTCCCCAACCTGTTCTCTATAATGTTGTTGTCAAAATAATATCTACAATAAATAAGTTAATCTAGTTATTGCAAGCAAATATCAAAGTACAGATTTTGTTAGACATAACTTGTCATAATCTAATTTTGATTTGATTTGTATTTCAGTGACAACGCATTTAGCCTTATTTACCCAGTTATATTATTCCAATATTTCAAATGGTAATAATTCTAAATTTTTATCACATTACCTGTTTGCTATAGCAAACTTTTAAATACAGTATATAAATACTGCAATTTTTACTTGTAAATAAGCAATTTAGTGTAACACTTGTAAATGTAAACAACATTTACTAACACTTACGCAATGTTGCAGATATTCAAAATGCACCTTGTTAAGTGGTTCTTATTTAGTTTAATTATAAAACATCTTAATTTTACCTTATTCATCAGTTCTTGGTTGGGTGTTTTAATCTGCAAAATCATATTCTTGATGTACAACATATTTTCATACAAATAACATTCTGCAGCTCTTTACCTGTTTGCAGCTTAGGGTATACATTTTTTAAGGAACTTTTATTTATAAATGCAAGGACAGTTCACCTATACTAATTTATACATGTTAATCTTTTCCCTAGTGATGAATTGTTTCATATAAACAATGAGGAAGTTGATGTTGATTTCTCCAATAAAAAGATCAAAAGATTAAAAAGACCAAGGGAGGAAGATTCCTTCAGTGACTTCCCTGAGATCAGGTACCTAGACTGGATTTCCAAAAATAGTTTTGAAGTTTCATTAATCACTTTAATCTAAACATAACTTGTTTTTTTTTTTTTATATGTAAAATTTTCTGAAAGTATATATAGTATTAAACTTTCAAATTCATGATTTGGGATGATTTTGGGATGTGTGTTTGTGTTATGTGCTGCCACACATAATGAATAAACACACAACAGTACCTGAATAATATTGAGTTTTCTTATGTTGCAACATAATGTGTTAATTGTTTTAGTATTTATACTGACAGTATACTATGTATAGTCAGTTATTATGTAATGAAATAATGAGATTTAATAATCTGAGTAACAGATAAGATTATGGACCGCCATAGAGATCTCATCTCTGTTTGCATATAGTCATTGCTTATTCAATGAAACGGTACAGAACATAATGCAGCTTTCAGTATTTTACAGTAAAATTGTATTGTCCCGAAAAAAATGTCATATAAATTCTGCAAGTTAAAGCAAAGCCAATGATCTACTGTGCAGATCTCATTGGTCTACCTTTTTAGGGTTTTTCTCAGATTATTGTGTATTTACCCCTCTACGTCTGCTAATAGAATTGGGGAAAAAATTAAACAGAGGTCTGTAGAGAACATTATTACAATGCAGGGGCACACTTCCTCACATTAAGGCCACATTACAATTTCCACACAACAAAACACACCCAGATGTTTAGGATGCAAAATTTAATCAAAATACAGTACCTAGAGAAAACCCACACAGGAGAATACCATGGAAACCGTATACAGATAGTGATCAGGGCAGGAATCAAATCTTGGTCCCTGTAGTGGTGACACAGCAATGCAATTCACTATGCCCCCGTCTTTTCAGGAACCTTAAAACAAATTAATTGAAATCTGATTTAACTGGCATATTTTCAGAAGTGAAGATTTTAGCTTCTGCATGGAGAATGTTTTTCAATAACTTTATTGTAGGTTTGTTATGCTGTGTCTTGTGCCCTTAGGAGTGTGTGTGCATGACCTCTAACATTTTTGGCTCCATAGTCCTGGATTTGTTTGAAACTGCAAACCTGTTAGTAAATATTGATCAGTCTGTATTGCATTGTTAGTTACTGAAGCCACTGAGACTTTTTTGTTTTCTTGTTTGAAGAACACTGGGGGTTCACCGAATTTAGCATCTAAACACTTTTGAAGATTTAAATAACCTGTTTAAAAATGTATTTTATTGTATGTCTCTTAAGAAGCAACATCATCCTCTCTGTTCCATTTTAAACAATCAAAACTTCTTTCAGAATGTTTAATTAGACAAAGAGTTGCTAAATATTAAACTTGCAATGCAATTTGAATTTGTTTTTCATTTTTTTTTTTTTTTTTTAGTATAATTTTAATTTAGGAATAAATAGTGATAATCTGGGTTAAGATACTTTGTATTTATATAGTGTTATATTAGAATAAAATAATAGTAAAATATGGCTTTAAGTTTACTCTATTAAAATATGACTATTTTGGCCTCTTTCTAAAATGTATAGTATTTTAATGATGCAAGAAACACTACAGTAGTTTTTGTGTAAGTACTCTGAATCCAAGTTAATTTTATCAATCATAAAAAGAGCTGTATATTTTACTTTTTGTTTTAATGTACGCTTTTTCTTATTTTTCTCCTTTACAGACTAAAACATGAAGCAAAGAAAAAAAAGTTGGAGAAAAATTCCAAAAAACAACCAAAAGTAATCAAGTTATTGACAGATAATGTTATGGGAAATGTTTGTATTCACTGAAAATGCTTTCTTATGTAGCAGATAAAAAGCTTGAAGAAAAAGAAAAGGTCATTATCTAAAATAAGAACAGCAACTAATGAGGGGTCTGAATTAGCTTCAGTGTTGCCAGTTGAAAAGGCAGATGTTGAAGAAAATGAGCAGCAATGGAAATGGTAGGCTGGATTCTTCAAAAAATATTCACTCTTTTTAAATTTTAACATCCTTTAGATAGATAGATAGATACAGACCAGATGAAAAATGTTGGGGTGACACAGTGGTGCATTGGTAGCCTTGCAATAAGACCACCGGGGTTTATGTCCTGTGTGATGCCTGCATGAGGTTTGCATGTTCTCCATGTGTCTGCATGGGTTTCCTTCCACAATCCAAAGACATGACAGTTAAGTGAACTGGACATTAATAAATCGGCCTGTGTGAGTATTCACCCTACAAAAGACTTGCGTTCGATCCAGGTGGTGGTCTTGTCTTCTGCCTGATGATTATTGGGATAGGTTCCAGTTTCCATGTGACACTGGCCTGGATAAACAGATTATGAAAATGGACGATTTCAGATCCCTGTAACCCTAATCCGGATAAGCAGTTTGTAAAGTAGATGTGTAGAAAGGTGATAAATAGCACCGTATTATTTGTTAATTAGATCAGTGTTTCTCAGCCCTTTTGGTGTGTTCACCCACTTTTTCCCATGTGTCTTTGCAAGCCAGCAGGGTGGTGGAGGTCCTCATTGGTTAATGCTGCCCAATCGTCCAAGTGGGAAGGTCGGAGTCTTTAGAGTTTTTTCCTTGGTGAATTGGAGCGTGATGATCTGAGTTGGGGAGGGATTGATCACAATTATCACAACCCATTTTCAACTGACTTTGTAACCCATTGTGTCTCATTACCATTACTTGCAACCCGCCTGTGGCAACCCAGTGGTTGAGAAACACCGAATTACAGTGTAGCAGCCAGTTTAAAAGAAAAGAATGGTTGACATTGTAATTTACTGCAATAAAAATGCTTTTCCTTCTACATATGAGAATGGGGGTAATGATGAACACTTACCTGTGGTGTTCACATAATACCTCTTCCTCTTTGATACCCAACCTAATCTATTAAATCATTAAAAGTCAAATTGTAATTTTTTTTCCTTCAACTGTTTAATTCATTTGTAGAGCTTAGTTCATGCTTTAATAAACAACTGTAGTGCATTTCTCCATCTATAGGTTAAGAGTATTCTCTTTTGCAGTAAATGGTGGACACCCTTGAACAAATCCTAGTTTTGTGTATTTCATTTGACCATTTGAAGTATTTTAGAGACTAATAATGGGTCACATTTAGAGGAAAATCAATCCTAGTGTTCTCAAAGTCCTTTAATATCTCCCAGTTATCCTGTAGTATACGGGTATTATATTTTTAATGCAAGTCCAATAATACAAAGTCTTTAGTGATATTCACAATTGATTCGGCTTTAAAATCTTAACACCAGTATTTGCATCTTGAAGGTAATTCATAGAGACATCTATGAAAATTAGATAAATGGTAAAATTAGGTGTTTGAACCGCTTTCAATAAGGAATTATTTTTTCTGATCCTTCTACAGCTTCCTCCAAAGGAAGAAAAAGGGACCAGGAGATGGTCAAAAATGTGCCAAAAGGCAAAGATAAATCATTCTGAAATACCAGAGCCAAACAATAAAAGCACATAGAGAATTGTGTGGAATGTATCCTGGGTGGTCCCATTTTCTTCCTCAGTCTGTAAAGCCAGGCAATGCATGATGCTGACATTTAAACTTTCGCGACAACGGCATCATGTGTTGCACAATTTGGTCATCCCCATTTCTCAACTTGTAGTAACCCAAAAAAAAAAATGGACCATACAATGACAGCATCCATAAAAGCTAAAATGTTACCATGCTATGTTGTGCAAATAAACTAAATCCTTCACTCCAATTGGGAAGGAAATGCATAAAAAAGGGTATCAAAGAGTCCAGAAAAAAATTAAAATGAAAACCAATCATCATAATGTAGTGCGAACATGTCAGATGGAACAGTTAAAAAATAAATTGTTTGTAATTGTGGGGTTTAGTCTTCACATGGTTCATCTGCTCCTAATGAAGTGCCCCTTTTTCATTGTTTAATTCTGCTTAAATTTTAACCTTGGATAAACTGGAGTAAAATCTATTTTAGGGTGGATGTGCAAAGTACGTATTTGACATCCCTTTTGTGCAAAGTCTGTTGCTGACTGAGCTTACTTATGCCTATGGAGTGTGAAAAGCTGAACTAATAGATAAAATACATTGCTTCTTATACAATGAAGAAACAATGCAAATCTTTACATATTTTTTTTTTTTACATTTAGAACATATAGACAGGTTAAGTGAATTGCTCAGTTTTATACTGTGAATAAGAGGCAATAATCAAACAGTTATACTTATCATGTATGGTCCTGTGCTTTAGCCATACTGCATATACTGCATCCTCAGGAAATCCTGAGTCAAACTCTGCCATATACAGTAGTAGTTATGTTGCACTGTTAGTAACAAACGTTTTATTCTCTGCTACGTTTCCACAGATTGAATTGTTTGGAGCGCTTTAGGGACCCAGGATTATTTCAAGGTCTGGAATTTCTTGTGTGGGCAGCTTCCTGTTTCTGTTCTGAGCATGTTAATGTGGATCTTTTCCAGGAGCTCTGTTGCCCCTTTACTATTTAAATACATGCAGTTAGTTTGATATGACATCTCTAAAATTACTCAGTCTGGGTATGTGCGTGTGAATTTAAGGTTTTACCATCAATAATGTGTTTCACCAGTAACAGTAAGGTTAGGATCTGCCAGCCTGCAATCCTGAATTAGATTGAACTGTTGAGAAGCCCACAGTCATCAAGTGCACACAATTTTGTTTTGCAAGTGGCCACGTGTAAAACTCCTTGCCATTAACTTCTGTTACTGACCATCTGGCAAAACTTTTTTTATTTAAAGTCTTTGTACAGTTTGACCGTAAGAATATTAAGGTTTTGGGTCACAAGTTATAGGAGTGTTACCCATTTATGTAAGGATAGCAGTATGCATGTGTAAGAAATGTTAGCATAGTTTATGCTTTAAGGTGTTTAGACTTTTTACCTATAAAATGTGTTTTAAAGTAGTATAGCTGAATTTCAGTGTCAAGGACCAACAATAAAATGAACAAAGCAAAACAAGGAAAACCAAAACTGATAGAGATGTTCATCATAAAAGCAAAATGGCAAAATCTTTATTGCACTTTATACACCAGGATAACAGCAGAGTTATAGGTAAAATTTTCCTGTGTCACTTGTGGTACTTCATGGATGTTGGCTTTGTAAATAAGTCAGATGGATATGATGTTTATTCATTTTAATAACATTTTATATCTCTCATAACCCTTATTAGATTTGGGAAAGAGAAATTTGTCTAGGTAAAACACTCTCCTAGTTATAAATATGAATTTTTTTATTCTGTTCATATTTATTAACTACATGTACTCCATCTGTTCCTTGTGGGAATTTGTTGTTGTAACCCTGAAAGCTTGATGGTCAGCTGGCATTTTTAGAAACGTAGGGAGAGATTTTTTGGAACATGTTTTGAGTATTTTTAATACTTGCTCATCATGGCATTGGACAGTGGTGACATATTGAATGTTGGTTAAACATGCAAGTTATAATTTTCATTGAACTTTGTACATGTGATTCTGAACTTGAAACTTGTTCTTCAACATTGCTGTTTAATTGTATTATGGCTCTTGTTCTGCTTCTCATTCTGGACCATTATTAGTACAATTTTTAGAAATTCCTTGATTGAGCTACAACCCAGCAGAGCTGTCATGACTTGCCATATGATCCTATTAATTGTTCCTTGGAGATAGTAATCCAGAGCTCATTACAACAGCATTTCCCTACAGAGTAGGTAAACACTAGTTTTGTATTTTTTTATACTGTGACTTTTTTCCCCTACCCTTTTATATTGGGAAATACAAGTTAACCTACAGTATATAGGTTTAGACAAGCGCAAAGTTTGGTCTTCCAATTTTTTGTTGACGTGTGTACCGGCACTTACCCAAAATTATGTGTTTGGGTGTCTTAAGAGTGAAGAGTGTTGATAAAATTCTTTGTATACTTTAAAAACTATTCAAGTACAGTATTTATAGTCAATGGAGTCTTTAGCTAAAGTTTTCCTCATGGATGAATGTTTACAAAAAAAAATCAATTGAAGTCATATAATGCATACTTTTTCAAGTCATGAATTGCACAGTTAGTGATATTGTTGAACTTGCAACAGTCAGACTTCATGACGTGCGTGTGTGTAAAAATCTGAAATTTTACTTAACCATTTCATTCAGGGCTGCAATTGAAGCAAAAGTTATATGAAGATTCTGAAGACTCTCGTAATGTCTAAATAAAGTTTAAGGGGAAGTACATAGTTACCTAATATCTGTCGCTGTATGTGATGACAGGAGTTCTGCCCAGGTGGATAGACCTGTCCATCAGGTAGATTTTTGTGTATTTACATTTTTTTTCCCTCCAGTAAAATTTTATTTGTAAAATTGCTCCCTTATATGATATATTTCCTTATTTAATTTTGATTACTTATGAAGGCATGGCAAGAGAAAACAAAGTTTTGATGCATCTCCTTAATGAGCAAAAGGTTTTTTTTTCTTTTTCATAGTGCATCTGTCGGAATCCAGCAAGATGTAGTAACTTCACCACTATGCTTACACGTTTCCTATCTTTTGAAATAATGAAATAGTGTAATTTCCTGAATTAACACTAGAATCCCTGAAGCCTACGAAAAAACTTGTAATCCCGGCCCACCTTAAATCCCTTTGCACCTCTCCATTAGCGTTCTTTGTTTTGTAAATGTGTTGACCAGCACAAGCAGCAAGCAGCCTGCTGTCCCATCCCCTGCCTTAACAGAGCTCAGCTCGGGCTAAGGCTCCTTATCTGCGTGTGAGGTCCCTGGAGTTGTATAGGGTAAATAATACAGTAAATCCTTATTTGGAATGCATGCATTTCATGTGTTTTGCATGTCTACAAAGATCTGGGTAAGTTTAGGATGAAAGGAAATGTGAGGCAAGAAATGCTGAACACATACCTAAAGCAGAAACTTTTTCCATGTTCTACTAATAATGGTGTGAAGTGTATAATGTGTGAAATATAACCATAGGGGAAAAAATCATTTGATTTACATGTTGCTATCAATGCTTTAAAAACTCAAGCTCAAATGTCAATTGACAGAAAGTTGATGTGTATTCTGGAATGGCGCAGAGGTAAGAACTGCTGCCTTATAACCCAATGGTACTGGGTTTGAGTCTGTGTGCTCCAAGTATTGAGCTGCTGCAAACATTATTACTGTAATATAATAAAAAACATACATTTGATTTGAGTCTAACACCCGGTATAAATTTTGGCTACTTGTAAAAGTTAGTGCTTGTTTTTTTTATTATTCAGTTTTATTCCGTCAATGACGTTCATGTGGTACAACAAACTTGCCTCTACCTCTGAGTTGACAGCATTTATCTCCATTCTTTTCACAAGAGCAGCACTGTGATTGATGCCTATTCAGAACTATTTGTTGTACCGGCATTTAAAGGTACGATGTCCCGTGACCGCTATCAGACTGGACAAAGGCAGGACCATAACAACAGACAGATTTCTTCACAGTGCTTTCGCTGGCTAATAGACTGCCGCACTCTGCTTAGCACCATAAAGTAAAATGGGACTTCCACCTGCAGCTAAAGTCAGAGTATGCGAGCAATTTGCCACGCTGCCGTTTAGATCTGGCAGTGCCCAAAAAGAAGCCACCTTTGAATTTTAGTCTGTAACAGCCGTTGTAAAGTTTTGCTACCTGTACAAGATATCGCTGAAGGCATATCGGCAAACACACACACAAACACTAGTGAATAATGTCATCTTGGTATCTTGTCACTTTTTTGTTACTCAGTTTCACTCTTGAATAAAAGCACACTTGTTTCATTATACATTTGCGAAAGTGTTCATATTCCAGTAACCACTTGAATGAGATCGAATCTGTCTCTGCCTGTCTCAAGCACACACACACATTCATACATCACCATTTGAAAACACTATGCCATTTGAATATGAGTTGTCATTTGAGCAGGTGTTTTTTTGGGTTTTTTTTTTTTGATCTTGCCTGTACTCCACGTTATGGTGCATGGTAATGAGAATGCAGACTACTTTTTGGGTGCATACACCATCATCATAGCACTGCCAGATCTAAACAGAAGCATGGCGAATTGCTGGCATACTGAAGTGACTTTAGCTGCAGGTGGAAGTCCCATTTTACTTTATGGTGCCAAGCAGAGTGCAGTAGTCTTTGTCCAGTCTGATAGCGATCACAGGACATCGTATCTTTGATTGCCGGTACAACAAATAGTTCTGAGCAGGCATCAGCCACAGTACTGCTTTTGTGAAAAAACTGGAGATAAATGCCATCAACTCAGAGAGGGCGAGCCAACTTCATTGTACCATATAAATGTCATTGAGAAAATAAAACTGAATAATAAAAAGGTAAGCACTAACTTTTTACAAGTAGTCAAAATTTACACTGGGTGTTGCAGACTCAAATCAAATGTATGTTTTTATTATATCATCGTTATAATAATAATAATAGCCGCTTACTCCTCAATACACGGAGCACCCAGTCTCGAACCCAGTACCTACTGAGTTGTAAAGCAGCAGTTCTTACCTCTACACCATTCAATAATACACTTCCTGTCAATTGACATTTGAGCGTGGGTTTTTAAGTCATTGACCGCAACATGTAAATCAAACGTGTTTTTTTTTTTTTTTCCGTTGGTTATATTCTTGAATAAAAGCGCACGTGTTTTTGATATTTGGACTAAAGTCTTCACACATTATACACTTCACATCATTATTAGTATAGCATGGAAAAAGTTTCTGCTTTAAGTATGTGTTCAGCATTTCTTTCCTCGCATTTCCTTTCATCCTACACTTACCCAGATCATTGTAGACATGGAACAGACATGAAATGCATCCATTCCACATAACAATATACTGAATTATTTACACTATACAACTCCAGAAACCTCACATGCAGATAAGGAGCCTTGGCTTGAGCTGGGAGAACTTTTTGCCTGCTAGCTGAGCTCTGTGAAGGCGAAGGATGGGACAGCAGGCTGCTTGTGCTGATTGACGCATTTACAAAACAAAAGACGCTGATGGTAGAGGTGTGAAGGGATTTAAGATGGGCTGAGATTATGAGCTTTTTCGTAGGCTTCAGGAATTCTAGTGTTGAGCTGTTTGCTCAAGGTTACACAGTGATGGAGATACAAGGACTAAACCAGCAATCTGGTTTAAAATCCGTAGTTCAAATGCAAACTCCACATTGCCCAACATGCCAACCAAGAACATTTTCATGGTACACTGCTCTAGGAGTACAGGTAACACAATCGATGACTATAACTGCTTTGGATTACTATCGCCTTGTTTGTTGTTCTCCGTCCTCCTCCTCTTGCAAGCGATAATACTCTTGGACAACATCTGATGATACCCCTTCCTTAGTTATAGTACATGTAGTTTATATTTTTCTTGTATTATGCTATTGGCTTTTATCTTCTGATGTTAGCAACATCTGTTACAGTTTCATCAGATTTTTTGTGATAGGATACAAGTAAGCATTTAATTGTGTTATTGTGAGCACAGTATGACAAACTTTTTGCATTTAGTAGTCCTGGAATGATTTCTGTTAAAGAGGAGGACGAAGACATGGATTTTTGTACTAAAAACTTTGAAGCTAAAAGATCAAGAAAGGAAGAAGAATATGATGATTTTGTATCAAAGTAAGTATCTTTAGGCTTTCCTAGAAATTTGAGTGTATTAATGGAAAGAGAGTTCTTTGTACAGATTTATTTCTGCATCTACAATTGCATATTTATATATAGTGTGTTTATAAATATATATACAGTACATGCACACTTGTATGCAGAGCAAATTAGCAGTCTTGCTTTTCCTGCCCACAACAGTTACATATGCTGTACATTTCTACACTACCATCACTTTGTTTTTTCCATTGATACTCTGAACAGTGCATGTAGTTGAGCACATCTTTCTTAGTACTTCCTACCACTGCTGCTGCCACAGAACAAGGAGGCCATGGTTCATGTCCTGGGTTCTCCATATGTGGAATTTGCATGTTTTTCCCATGTCCGTGTGGATTTCCTCTGTGGTCCAAGAATCTACAGGTTAGGTGGTTTAACAATGCTAAATTGGCCCTAGTGTGTGTTTGTGTCTGTGTTCATTATGCAATGGACTGGTGCCCTGTCTAGTGACTGTTCCTGCCTTGCCCCTTATGCATGCTTGTGTAGGTGCCAGCATACCCACAACCCTACTCAGAATAAGGCTGGTTTGTAAAATAGATTGTTACATAATGCCCTTCTTATGTCGACAAGGCGGGGAAAAAACCACACATGAACAGTAAAAAGATTATGGATGTGAAAGTGACTAATGGATATTGGAATTGGTATTGCTTAATATTATTGTAGAAGGTGGGCAAATAAACAGTCAACGTAACTTGTCATATGAGAAAGACATGGGTATCGCAAGGACAAAAAGTGTCACACGTTTGTGTTTTTGTGAACTGATTAACTATTTGACCGATTTCATTTTTAACACCTCTGTGGTGTTTTGGCAATTACTTCAAAAAGGTCAATTTTAAGCTCGCCATGTGTGTGAAACCACATGCTATATGAAGCATCCACTGGGTCGCGGAATTATTTTTCAGTACAAGAAACCGCTGATCCTCCATTATCCGGTGAATGGTAAAATATTTTAGAAGTGCCTAGCAGCATATAAATATGTTGTATTGGATGTTTTAATTTGACAGAGTAGTGCACTAAACTATGGGACCGTTGCAATGAAATTCTGTATTCCATCTCTTACAATTTCATTAAAACCTTAAATAAAAGAAGATATATTTGTATGAACATACCTATAGCCTTTATTCTTTATCAAGATTGCATGACCTCAGGATCAAAAGATTGATGCAGGGTATTAAAGTTGTAATTTGAGCTGATTTTTATGCCTGGTATTAGAATGTGTCACGATTAAGCATTGCTGCCCCAACTTTTCTCACAGTGATGAAGATATCACCTAGCAAAAACAGAATACATTCTCATTATTAGATTCTTGTGCAGATATTTACAGTACATTATAAATCAACAACTGCAATACATTGTGCAATATATTGTGCTTCTACATCTGCATAAAACATTTGCAATATATACAAACAGATTCCCTTGGTGGTGTACTGAGCAAACCGTAATTCTAAGAAACAAACAAATGTACTGTTATGATCTGAGAAATTTGACAAAGGTGAGGAGACTCTTCAGTCCACAAGATTATTTTGTTTATGTCAAAAGCAAGGCAAAACTACTTCTACCCAGAGAGCAAATAAATTCACTCCTAACAAATGTTGTTTTCTGACAAACCTAATGTATGTTCTCATATAAAGGGCTTGGGAGACTTGTTTACTGAATTTTGAGTGGATGAAATGAGATAGATGGAACACTCTGTGATTTATTTTCTAGAAGGCATTGATTCAGTCCCCCTTTCAGCCTTAGATACTTTCTGGATATGGCACTGTTACAAAGTAAAAGTACAATCAAGTGTCTTTATTAATGACTATTTTTCCCCTTGTTTTCTGAGCAGACCTAAACAGAAATCCCAGGAAAATATGACCGACACAATGTCCAAAAATCTGACAAGTAAAGGAAAAAATAAGGTAAAGGGTTTCTTTCCACCACCTACTAAGACCAGATAGGACTTCATTACCCTGGTGATTCATAGCTGTACTTGCTTTTATAATAGGGAAAGAAGTCAAAGAAAGAACAGCGATCTTTAAAGAAGGTGAAAGCCGAGAATGGTCAAACTTCAGGCAGCAAGCAAAAAGAGGAAGACGAATGCTGGAGATGGTAGATATCTGCCTATTCTATTCTATCAATCTATCTATTTCCTATTTATCTGATGTAAATCTTCATGGAAACCTTGAAAGTGCAAACTATTCTGGATTTGAAATAATTTTTTAATAAGCAAAACATAACTCTTTCAAGTAAAAACAATCTTGCAAAAACAATGCAGCATTCCAGGAACAGTATTCAAGCACTCAAACCCATGATCTTTAGTGGTTGTAACTTAAAACTTTTGTTGTTCAAGAAGAATGCTTGCATAACCTTCGTAAGATGCTTCCATAGGTTACTGGCCAAAACTGTATCAAAATGGTATATCGTCTAATTACTGATTTTAATATAATTCAAAGTAAATGCAATTAATCTTTGGGTACAAACAGAATATTGTTTGAATAATACTCTTTTATTGTAACCATCAGCCGAATCTTAAGTCACTGTGAAAGTATGCTAGACTGTGTTGTTTCTACTTTACCCTACCTCTTAGATTTAATGGAAGAAGCATACTCAAGTTAGAACACTTTCCAGTGGTACAAAATGAACATGATTGTGTTGTAAGAAGGAAAGGGAAGTGGGTAGGGGGTACAACGTCACAGTTCTCATTCTGTCTAATAGTGGCAGAGGTTGGCTTTCAAATCAGTCTTCTTGGACCAAAGGAGAACCCTGTTTCTCCTCTGGCTAGCTGAATGCTGCAAAAGTGACATAGACACTGACAGAGACGTTTTGAGAAAAGTAGGGTGACTTCTAGCTTACCTGGGAGAATCTGTATAAATGTTCTTCTTGAGAAAGTGCATTTTGAAAATTTGGGTATCATTTTCAATAGCTAGTGACATTAAAGAGGAGTACTAAAACAATAAGTCAATTGTGTAGGAAAAAAATTACCCCTAATAAATTTTAGTATAATTAAAATAACAGCTATAACTACATTTCATCATCTATTGCCACTGAGTCAACTAATGAAAATATAAGTAGTGAAGAATACAGAACTTACTGGAGGGATCCTAAACCCCCCTCAGACAACTGAACACATTTTTAATCAAGGTATTTAGATAAGGAGACTACTACATTTAATATTTTTTTTAAATGTCTTTCAAATTACAAACTAGCCACAGGGGATGCACAAACCACTGTGTTTCTTTGTACCTGACCCAAGCCCAGATAAATGGGAAGGGTTACATCTAGAAGGGCATCCGGTGTAAAAGTCTGCAAGATCAATATGTGGACAACAATACAGATTTCCATACCGGTTTGGTTGAGGCCTAGGTTAACAACGGACGCCACCAGTACTGTTAGCCAACAGGGTGTTTGGAAATTTGAATGTTGGCAGTATGACTCGTAAGGGGAGTGAGTTAGCTGATGTGATAGAGACATGGAAGGTTGATATATTGGGAACTAAATGGGAGGGGAGTAAGGCCAGGTGGATCGCAGGTGGATTCAAAATGTTCTGTCATGGTGTGGAAGGGAGGAGAAATTGGGTGGGGGCTTATTATGAAGCTGGAAATTAAAAATGTGATGATGAATGTTGTTAGTGCATATGCCCCCAAAAGTTGGGTGTGCGATGGATGAGAAAGATTTATTTCTGGAGTGAGGTGGATGAAGTGACGGACAGTGTACCCAAGTGACACAGTGTACCCAAGTGACAGACAGTGATGATTGGAGCGGATTTCAATGGACATGTTGGTGAAGGGAACAGAGGAGTTGAGGAGGTGATGGGTAGGTATGGTGTCAAGGAGAGGAATGAAGAAGGTCAATTAATAGTGTATTTTATGAGAAGGATGGACGTGGCTGTGGTGAGTATGTATTTTAAGAAGAGAGAGGAACATAGGGTGATGTACAAGAGTGGAGGAACATGCTCACAAGTAGATTATATCCTATGCAGGAGGGTCAATCTGAGGTAGATTGAAGATTGCAAAGTGGTGGTAGGGTAAGTGTAGTTCGGCAGCATCGGATGGTGGTCTGTAGGATGAGGTTGGAGATCAAGAAGATGAGAGTGAAGGTAGAGCCAAAGATGAGATTAGACAGGAGTCTCCATGGATTATGGTGTTTGCTAATGACATTGTGATCTATAGTGAGAGTAGGGAGCAGGTTGAGGAGACCCTGGAGTGGTGGAGATATGCTCTGTAGAGGAGAGGAATGAAGGTAAGTAGGAACAAGACAAAGTACATGTGTGTAAATGAGAGGGAGGTCAGTGGAATGGTGAGGATGCAGGGTTTAGAGTTGGCAAAGGTGGAAGAGTTTAAATACTTAGGATCAACAGTACAAATTAATGGGGATTGTGGAAGAGAGGTGAAAAAGAGTGCAGGCAGGGTGGAATGGGTGGAGAAGAGTGTCAGGAATAATTTGTGGCAGACAGGTATCGGCAGGAGTGAATGGGAATTTCTACAGGATAGTAGTAAAAACCAGCAATGCTGTCATGGGTTGGAGACATTGGCACTGACCAAAAAATGAGACAGAGATGGAGGTAGCAGAGTTGAAGATGTTAAGATTTGCATTGGGTGTGATGAGGATGACAGGATTAGAAATGAGTACATTAGAGGGTTGACTCAGGTTGGATGGTTTGGAGACAAAGTTAGAGAGGCAAGATTGTGTTGATATGGACATGTACTGAGGAGAGATGTTGGGTATATTGGGAGAAGGATGCTAAGGATAGAGTTGCCACGCAAGAGGAAAAGAGGAAGGACTAAGAGAAGGTTTATGGATGTGGTGAGAGAGGACAGGCAAGTAGTAGGTTTAACAGAGCAAGATGCAGGAGACAGCAAGATATGGAAAAAGGTGATCTGCTGTGGCAACCCCTAATGGGAGCAGCCGAAAGAAGAAGAAGAAGAAGTTTTGCTTAAATATTCTCTGCATTTGATATGCAGCCAAAAAACAAAAAGTAAATATTGCTTCGACCTTTTTTGCACAAATAGAATAACAGAATATTTTAAATAAGAATAACTTAAACACTTCTCAGCCACCTTCTGAAAAAAATGGTAGTGATGCTGAATGTAGGCAGATAATCAGTGACATGTGGAAAATGTTTGAAAAATCATAACTATTCTTAAATCAGGTTTTTATTTTGGTAGATTAGATAGGTTAAAATGTTTTGAAAGTAATAACCATTTTTTTCTGTGAGCATATGGAAATGTTATTAGACACACAAGCTGGAGATGTTTTCATAGTTTACATTGAGTGAAAGCTTTGTGCTTTTGGGGAAATAACTACTTTTGCTTATTTACATCTCTATGATGCAATTTTAAAGTTTACACTAAAGCAACATGGCACAGGATGCCACTGGGCAGATTCCAGGCTCCATATGTTATGAAAATCACTATTTCAATAAAACAATGTGCTAAATTGCTTATTCTAAAACAAATGTAGCATTTGGTGGTGGTTGTTAGCCTTTTCAAATGTAGTATGCATTTGGTGAGTTAAGGATATTGACTATAGGCTATAAAGAAAACAATAGGATTTGCTATTTAATGGTTTCATTTACCATTTTTTTCCCTAAACTGCATGTATCATCATCCATCATTATCATCTACCCAGGTTAGCTGATTGCCCTCTGAATCCTTTCCCTCCACTCTTTTGTGGACCTGGAATTTTTTTGAGATGAGAACCATACTTTGATTTACTGTACCTGCCTGCAAAGCAGAGCATATTTTTTCATCTCACATAAATGACAGTGTAAGAGAGGATTTCCCCCCAGCACAACCCTCACTGGAAGAGGATTGCAAGGTAAATAAGCATATTTCTTTGTTGGTTAAATACAGCCAACAAACACAAATTTAAGGTGCAACAAATAAACACGAAAATGGTTCCATAGATCTTTGCACATGGGTTCCAAATCTACTTAGTTACTTTCAAGTAAAAATATCTTATTTGTTCTTCGTTCAAATTTCTGTGATGCATCAGTTTTGATGAGTAAATCAGCCATATAATGATTGGTGTTGATCATATGACAGGAGTTGTTGGTGTGCTCTCAGGAACCACTTTAGGTACCTCAAATTTCAACTTGTACAGCAGCAACAGCTATTTGGAGATCATTTGGTTAAATATCCACTTGAATGCAATACAGATTTGTTATTTATATCGGCACTTCTATCTCTGTTCAAGAAAACTAGATAGATGAATAACATCTTAATCTGTATAAATGGAAAGAAAGCAAAATATGTCAATTTGAGGACAATCTTTATACAGTATATCTAAAGAGTCTGAAGAATTTAAAATATTTACTCTTATATTGACTTTCAGCTTGTGACTTACAGCAGGAAGGCAAAGCCAAATATTCTTTTTAATGTATAGAAGATCTTATTTGAAAGAGGAAAAGAATTGTAAGTTCATAAATGGGAAAAGTGTGATAATGCAGCATAAAGTGGCGGTGAAGGACTGAGAGATAAGAATCAGCAGGAGAATAAAAACAGGACAAGCAGCACCAAGGATAAAGTGGTGATTAAAAGAAGGGATTAAGAACAGGTTTAGGAAAAAAAAAGTTTTAAATGGAGTGCAGGCATTCCAGGAGTGTGGAGCAGTGATGAGAGAAGATCAGTAAAGTTATGTTAACAGTAAGTGAAGAGGTTTTGGGCAGGGAGACAGGAAAGAAGCCAACCTCTGTACAAAGAGGTTGTACTGGGTGGTGTATCAGAACCGAAAGGTGGAGAATGTGGTAAAGGCTAAGAAGGAGGTAAAGAAGACATGGTGGAAACTATAGAGAGATAAAGCTGATGTTGCACACAATAAAAAAATTGGGAAAGGGTTATAAAGGGAAGGTTTAGGGAAGAATCCACCATAAGGTAGGAGCAGTTTGATTTTATGCCAGGAAGAGGAACAACTGATGCAGTCTTTGCATTGAGATATCTCATAAGGAAGCCTCGAGAAAAACAAAGGATTGCATATTGTTTGTTTTGGAGAAGGCTTATAATAGAGTGTCATGTCGAAAGGTACATGAGAGAGAAAGGAATAACCGAGAAGTATGTGAGAATTGTCCAGGCTATGTATGATGGAGAGAAGACTCCGGTTAAAAGCAGTGGTGGGATAAGATACCAGTTAGAGTATGTATGCACCAAGGATATTCCTTAAGTCCTTACCTCTTTGATCTGGTTATGTATGTGCTGAGTCATGGGATAAAAGAGTAATACCAAAACCAAGAATAGGACTTCGGGAAATAATTAAGCAAGATACCTTTAGAGTTGAACTTTTGTTGAAGTTGCTAGAATTAGTCTATTGTGCAGCAGATCTGGGGTGTTTCCTTCTCAGGAATGATTACCACTCCTCAGAAGCTGTTCTTTCCTGTAAATTGTTTACAGAACCACACAAAATAAAATTCTGCAGATGCCATTCATTGCTACCTTACGCAACTAAGAATCTACTACTATCTTTAGCACTACTATGGACTGTAGCATGGGCATTGTAGTGGAGGGAAAAAGGGCAGTGATTACCCGGGGCCCACTGAGGAGCTCGAAGCCTGGAATGAAAACTTTGTTTTCGAGAGGAAGGGGGCCACAGAGACTCCTCATGTATAGGGCACAGAGTTATGTGCTACACCCCTGACTGTAGGCCATACTACAACTTATAAGGTTGAAAAATCTGACTGACAATTAACAAGATTCAGTAAAACGTCAGCGATCCAAGTGAAGATGGAGCAGATTCATACTGCTTGGCAAATCCAGTATAATCTCCCAAGCTCAATGCAGAAATACTTAAATTGACTGATTCACAGAAGATGATTTTGTTGATAGCATATCAATTTTATGCCACTGAACAGGAATTCGTTTGGAGGAAATGTAATTTCTGTTCTCTTCGGAAACAAAATTCCCTTAATCCAGCTCATGTAGCTTTTTGTAATCCTATGAAAGTAGTTGAACCAAAGAAGAAAAGATTACATGCATTTCCCCGGGCAGAACCAACCATATTTCTTTATGGTTTTCTGGTTTAATATTCATCACACGTCATAATAGAGGCTGTTACTTTTTCAGCAGTACATTTTGGAAAAGCTAAGCTTTTCTGTACATGAAATTGTTGTGTTTTTATTGAAATACTCTGAAACACACTTTAGGTAATTTTTAATTGAACATCTTTTTTCCTGTTTGCTCTTGTAATAGATAAATAATAAAAATGAATAAAGTCCAATTTCTACCTGACACAGCTTTATTCAACCTGTGTGTATACTTAAATTTTATTAAATACAACTAAGTTCAGTTCATTGAAATGGGAATAGAAATGGGAGCATATATCAGCAGATTGAAGGCATTTGTTTGGGGAGAAGAAATATATCAGTTCAAGACAGCTGAGAAGGCAAAACTGAAAAGGCACCAATTCCCTCCATGCCACACTGAAAAATTTAATTTAATTTTTGCCTCAGCCCAAAAACTAAAAACAAACATCACTGAAAAATGCATAAAAATTACTGAAGAGGATTATCATTTAAAACAAACAACTTTTTTAGTCTTTTTTTCCTGATAAATATACTGTAGGAATGAAAATGGTGTTATGGTAGTTGATTGTATTATATGTCATTGTAAAAAAAGTGCTAACCATTGTTACTGATTTGGCAATATTATTAAAGCTGGGTTTTACAGGCATAGGCAAAAGTCTGAGAATCATACCCTGGGAATGCTTTTATCTCTTAATTAATCGAAGCTGAAACGATAAATGAAAACATGAAAAAATGAAAACACCAAACTAGGAACCAAAGCAAATTTAACACTAAAATTACCAAAGTCTACTAAAAATCTAGTAATCCCGGCCCACCTTAAATCAAGCAAGCAGCCTTCTATCCCATCCCCCGCCTTCCACCGCAGCTCAATTCGCAAAGAAGGTTCTCAGTTCTCAGTGTTTATGTTGGAGTTAAGTGCCCAGAGTTGTACAGGATAAATAATATATCATCATTTGGAATACATACATTTCATGTGTGTTCCGTGTCTACAAGAATCTATGTAAACACCTCGTTGAAACAGAAACAGGATAGCAGGGTGCTTGCTTCTTCTGCTGATCGACACATTTGCAACACAAAAGATGCTGATGGAGAGGTGTGAAGGGATTTAAGGTGGCTCGGGATTATGAATTTTGTCGTAGGCTTCGATAATTCTAGTGATAAATGATACTAAGAAAAATAGAAATTAAATTTAAAAAAAGACAATAGATTATACAAACACCCAAAATCTTGTAGGAAAAAACAAAGTAAAACTAAACTCTTAGAAGGAAGAAATAAACCTAAAATTCCAATCTAAAACCCAGAGAATCCGTGAAAACTGACAGCCAAAACTAGCAGAAGGTAAAGAACAAATTTCAAAAACCTAAACAAGGTATGAAGACCATGAATCTAATCTGTATTTCCAAACTCTAAACCAGATACACAATGCTTAGAAATGAGACCAGAAATATAAACAACAAAATGTGAATTTCCCTTTGGGGATTAATAAAGTCTCAGTCTCTCTCTCTCTCTCTCTCTCTCTCTCTCTCTCTCTCTCTCTCTCTCTCTCTCTCTCTCTCTCTCTCTCTAAAACCTAAAAGAAACTTAACATCTGAACAAAGCCAGAATCCTTATATTTGCTCTTTTGATGAAAGTGCTAAATTAGCAGCAGGGACTGTAAATGAGTCAAAATTTAACTCATTTTGACCCTAGACTCAGTTGGTGGACAAGGCACAATTAACAACTAAAACAGTTAAAGATGCAGGAACCAGAGATGGAGCTCTATTAAAAGCCATGGCACTACTCTTCAGCTACATGCACTTTTTTATAAGGTTGGTGTATAATGCCTGTTTTAATTTAATTTAATTTTGAAGGTGGGAGGAAGATCAATATGAAGATGGTGTTAAATGGAAGTTTTTGGAACATGCTGGACCCTTTTTTCCTCCTGCATATGAACCTCTTCCTAAAGATGTAAAATTCTTTTATGATGGTAGGTTAGTAGACTGTCTTCATCTTTTACTATACTCTACAATTACATAGTTCTGTTTAATATAGCTATTGTTATAATGAATATATTTGTGTAAATGTATCTAGGAAGAATATTAATATGAAAAAAGTAACTGTTGACTGTTTTTGGTGGAAATTAAAACTGTTTATATCAGGGCTGGTGTGCTAAGATGTCTGAAAGTATTTTAAGTATTTATTTAGTTCACTTTTCTGTTTTGCTTTCTGTACTCCTCAAAAAATTCCTGTTGAGCTTAAAATATTAGCCTCACATAGTCAATTAAACAACAACAAAAATAAAAATCAGCTCAATTTTAATAGCACTGGTACTTTTCAGAATTTACGGTTCTGTGCACTCATGTAGTATGTGTATACATACTGTATATACCATTCTCATCTGGATTTGAAAAACTATGTAAAGACACACTAATGCTGGCAAACTACTTTTATAGACTGCAAATAACATTAGAGTAGGCATTGTGTATTTCAGTATGTAAATAAAAGTCATCATCGTTATTTAAGTGGTTATGATCTAAAAAGTGATGGTTTATTTTTCTTTCTGTAGAGTTTTATCATTTTTTTCTCTAGTTTCAGATGTAATTTTTTTTCCATTTTGACAAAAAATTCTATTCAATTATGTTTAAGTGAGCAACGTGATGTTCTTGAAAACTCCCTGCATGGAGTCTGCATGTTCTTTTCATGTTCTCATGAGTTTTCTCCCTTAGTACAAAGACATGCAAATTAGTTGGATTTTGTGAACCTAAATTGACCCGTATGTGTGTCGTCCCTGTGATGGGCTGGTATCCTGTCCAGGGATTGTTCCTACCTTGTGGTTGATACTTGCTACAGCTTCCTCACAACCCTATTCTGGATAAGCGATTTTGAAAAATGGATCAATGGAATGTTATATTTACATTTGTTATATACTGTATATCTTGCCATCTCTGGATAAATCTTATTATTAAAGACTCACTGCTGTTTCATAAAAACAAACAATTTTATTTTTTATATGCAGTGGTTGTACTATGCAAAAACATTCTTGTAAGCTTAATTCTTTGAACAGATGTACAGATCAATACACTCTGAACACATAATTCCCTTATCTATAAATATATATATATATATATATATATATATATATATATATAAATAATTCACTAAGCCGCCGACAAGTAGCCATCCATGGAAAGCACGCACCGCCGACAAGTAGCCACCCATGGAAAGCACGCTAGACAGCCACACCCACCAACTCTAAGACCATTGGATACGACGACAACTTGGACGCAACGCCTCGGAAAACACGCTGTCATTTATGTTTGTCTGTGCTAGAGTCCACATGCACCTCTGAGCCACGTTGACTGTTCATAGAGGCATGTTTCTCGCGGATGTGAATCGCTGTATGCAGCATCTAAAACAGTTTGCGAGGGGTATCCCATGGGATCCTTAAAACAATCCTTTAAAACTGAGGTTAAAACACAATGAAGGAAGCAGTCGTTAAAAACCAATAAGCCCTGTGCCTCTTTTTCATTAGCGTCTCGCCTGCTTCACTGATGCAGGGCCTGCAACAGTCGAGACTCTCTCTCAGCAGCTGACCTTCTCTGTGCCTGACTCCACTACTGTCAGTCGCCTGATTAAAAATGGCCTTTTGAAGGGGAGCTATGGACCCGCTATACCACAGGAACACATTGCCCTTCGAGCCTGCTTTCTCTCTCTCCTCACTCACTCGCACACTGCACAGGGAAGAAATGCCCGCAGCACGACTCCACCCGGAAACCGTTTCAGCCACACTTCCATGCCCCTCACTACGCTGTGAGTGCGATGATTATTTAAAAGTGGTCTTTTGAAGGGGAGCTATGGACCCGCTATACCACAGGATCACCTGTGACATTGCCTTCACATTGTTTTCCTTTTATTTCTGATCCCGTCAAGCAGATCAGACACCCAGGCAAACAACACTGAATAATCAATAGCTGCAACTACTTTGCCCGACCCAACTCCTCACCTGAGTCGGTTTCGTCTGTGTTCAGCAGTGTTTCCCAAACTTGGTCCTGGTGAACCCCTGTGGCTTCAGGGTTTTGTTCCAACCAGATTCCTAATCATTAAAGCCAGTGATACTCATAATGTCGGTTTTTCAAAGGCAGCCGTGTAGCTGGATGTAATAATCCGAGATGACTGCGCGCCCCCGCGCGGAGTGAAAAGCCAATGTATATTGAGTCTAGAAAACATGATCAGCAAGTCTTTGATAGGCTGCAACAAAATGATGAAATTACGGGCGCATTTTTTTCACATAAGCTGTGGGTGGGTGTTAATTAGTTACTCGAAGGATTTCAAGATTTAATATGCACAAGTGGTAACACTGCAAAAGCAGCCCAAACCAGAAAAGACGGCTGGCAAAAAGTGGCCGACAAATTAAACGCGTGTGCATTGTACTTACTGAAAGCAGCATTACGGATTTTGCAAATGTTCATTTTTTTCCCTCTGCTTAAAAAACATTTAAAAAGCGGTGTGATTATATTACGCCGCGGGTTGGTATGCAGCGTGTAAAACAGTTTGTTTGTCACGAGTAATTTGCCTTTTATTTTTACACGAAGACAATTTCCTGTTAGCTTGGCCTTGGCAATGACAATTAATATGGCACAGGGCCAAACTTTCAAAAAGATATGCATGTATCTGCCAAAACCAGTTTTCAGTCACGGACAGTTGTATGTTGCTCTCTCCAGAGTGCTATCTTTTCATCCACTTACTGTTGTATCCTCAAAACCAACACTTTTATACAACTGTGTCTTTCCGGAACTGTTCAGCCATCAATAAATGATTATACGGCGTATGCCTGCAGGAACACGTGCAAGCGAGACACACACACACACACACAGGCGCGCGCGCGAGAAAGAGAACGCGCGCTGGACGCATAACAATAATACTTCATTACATAGATATACCGGTGTTTTCAGTATTCAAAGCACTATCCACACAGGGAGAAACTGGGAAGCGAACCCAAAATCTTCCACAGTCTCCTTACTGCAAAGCAGCAGCACTACCGCTGCGCTACAAAGCAGTTAAAGAATGCACCGGGCTCGATTTTGTTTTCACTTCTGTTTACAGCGATCGGGTCGTAGATAGCATTATTGCAATGTTACTTTTCTTGGTGCCTTATTACATTACGGATGTTTCACATGTTCATTTTTTTTCCCTGTGCTTAAAAGACATTAAAGTGTTTCTCAACTGTGACTCCGGTACAACTCAGTATGCAAGCTATATTAAGCGTCAACAATGAAGACTCGCTACAACTTAATGAACAAGTGCTGAAATTTATCCCTACCGATGAAGTAACTTTCACCAGCGTGGCCTCTATCGTCACAGACAATCTCGCTTTCAGTCACGGACAATTGTATGTTGCTCTCTCCAGAGGTCCATCTTTTCATTCACTCACAGTGGTATCCACAAACCCACCCCCATTTGGACAACTGTCGTTCAGGAAGTGTTCACCCATCAATACATAATTATGCGGCGTATGCTACGCTGCGGGTTGGCTAGTACAGTATGTTATTATTAATCCCGTCTGAGCATTTTTGAATGTCTAGTGCATGGAAATGTTTAAAGGAGATGCTGCTTACCTGTGTATAGAGTCATTTACTATATATGGCATTATTTAATTGGGTAGCACTTATGGTCTTGAAGTTAAACAAGTTTTATTTGTTGAATGCATTTTTCCCTATTTTAGTAATTTTTCTTCCATTTGGGTCTGTCAATCTTCCATTAGCTTATGGGATCCAAGATGGCCAAGGTGTCATTATATCCTGGGGCATGACCAAGAATGTGTTCAAGTGAGTCTGTGTGTGACATCAAGGTGATTATTTAACCCCACCACTGCCCTGATTAAATATACTAAATATGTGCCTGCCAGTCACAACACCCAGTCTGTTAAGAAGGGTGAAGGTTTTTTCTGTTGCTTATATGACTTATAAAGATCTGGAGTATGTTTAAAGGGCAATTGTTAAAAAATATTTACAAGTATTTTTACAGCATAAGAAGTTGTATACAAATTTTTACATTATTAATTAACTAGAATTAAAGTTTAATCATTCTTTGTTTTAGTATAAAATGAATTTCTTGTCTTGGATCTATTGTCAAACTAAGCTGAATGGCTTCTTGACAAGGTGGAAACTGGGAAAATGATTTTTGGCATCTGTACTCTGCAAAGAATTAATTAAATAACAGCCACAACAGAGCACTATAGTTCTAAATTGCAGTCTTTTATTTGTATACAACATCGGGCCAGCATTATAGCCATGTGCTCAACAGCATTTCGTTTCTATCATTTCCTGTTGGTTGCTTTGTTGTTTGTATGTTTATTCAGAGCACATCTTAAACAGCTCCAGGATGCCATATGAACTTGAAAAGACTTGTAAGCTTTATAAAATAATGCTATCTGTGAGCCTAAACTTAATGGTGCCAGGTGAAAGTAGTTTGCAAGTTTTTACTTGTTTAAGTCAGTTTGGTGTTCGTAGAATGTCTTCTGTGGAGACATGTAGCCTCCATTGCTTATGTGTCCCAAATAAGCATAGCTGTTCAATCATGACATTGTTTTTATAGTTTACTAGTGTGCTAAAGGTATTTGTCGCTATTGTTGATTTTTTTTTCTCCCACTATCCTATTAAAAACCTGCACTGCCAAGTTTAGAAAAATTGTATTCCCCCTCCACCCAGCTTATCTACCTCCAGTAATGTGGATGATAAAGTATTGTTTCAAAATTTTCTCCAGAATGTCCCTTTGAAGACGTGGTCATATTTATAAACTTGAATTTACATAAATGTGTTTCACTTGCACATCTAATTAGTAGTTGGTGACCAATAATATGTGGGCAGTAAAGATGGCCAATTACTGGATGCAAATTGTACCAATATTACTTGTGTGTAAGTATTATTTTTTTTCCTTGAATAATTCTGAATAAAAGAAAAAAAGGATTAAGTATGGTTTCATATGAATATGTTTTAACACTTAGTCATCCTCCATCTCTTATTTTAAATCCCAAAGCACAGATGCATCTAACATTTGTCACTCTCTCTCTCTCTCTCTTAAGTATACACTGCATGTGCCATAAGCACAAGTGTCCAATTTTTAAATCAATGCTTATAACTAATACAATGAGATGTATTGAATTAAATATGAAGTATACTCTTCACTCACAAACTTGTTATATTATGTACTCTCATCTAATTATAGAAATAAGAATTTTTATAAGGGATTAATGAACAAATAAAATCTCTGCATATCTGTGTGTATATATATATATATATATATATATATATATAATATATATATATATATCCAGATGTTTCATAAAGTTGATTAAAATGAAATGTACTTATCTACATATAACATGTGCTATTTAATATAGATTATTATTGTTATACAGTACAACCAGGAGTGTGCTTCCCATAACCTTATATCCAGCACTATTTGGTTTTACTTTTTTGGCTTTTAAACTTGTTTGATTTGCAAATATTTCAATTACTGAAAGAATGAGTACTTGCATATTAGTCTTGGTAGTCTACAAGAATGTTTAAATTTGCATATCTCCCAGACTCCTACTTGTCATGACACTGACACAAACCTCTCTCAGATGTAGATCTTGAAGTGAAACCCAAGTGCTGAGAGGAGAATAAGTTAAGATGGTTTGAAAACAAATTAGTGACCATCAGCAAAGATGTAGCATTTGAGTGCATTTTAATAACAAAAAACTACAATAATCAAAATAGACGTGACATATTATATGTGCTCCAAATTTTAGGTCAATAGGTCAAATGGTTTGTGAGCTACAGGTGATTTAAAATCCTGGACAGACAAATGAATAGCCCCAGTAGCGTATTTTATATAAAGATATATTTTTTGGGTTAACCACAGCCTACGTCAACACCTTCAGAGGTTACAGTTGTATGCCCAGGTAACCAGTAGGAAGAATCACTGTCTCGATTTTTCTTCGCTCCTTAAGTGCTTCCTCAAAAGCCCTGTTTGTTTGCTGTGGGGTTTGGGGGACATGTATATGTATATTAATATTTCTTTTTATTTAGTAGACGTATACCACAATCCCAGAGGTTGCTGTACTTGGACTACTGTATGTGTGTAGCATTTTCTTTGAACCGTTCTGCTCTTTTACTTTTTAAACTTTTAAAATAAAAAACACTTCAGGTGGCTCATACCATCAATGATTTTTTTTTTATTAATTTGTAGAGTGATGAAATTCTGCCATGTGAATTTAGATAGAACTTTTTGTCCCGAGGGAAAAATTTGCTTTTTATAGAAGCTCTTTAAATAAATTTTGTTTTCAATGTCTCCTTTGCTACTGCCTCCAGGGGGTCCAGAATACATCCTATAACTGAGCCTGTCCATTTAATTAGTTTGTTGATTTGGTGGGCCTCTCTTGACATGATGTTACCAACTCAGCACACCACAGCATAGAAAATGGCAATGGCCAATCAGAGTTGTTGGTATACAGGAAAAAAATTTAGTAATTTAATTTTAAGCAGGAAATCATTTAGAATGCTTTCAACTAATTTTGTATTCAATTCTAACTTTTTATTTTTTTTAAATACAGTTTTGAAAATGTACTATTAAGTCTTCTCTTTTTTGGTAGAATTACTTATTAGGGTTAGTATT